>NW_027365682.1:0-98658 GCF_046119375.1 Phyllobates terribilis | reverse complement strand
AAGGTGCAATTCGGAAATTTTTTGCTTTTTCCTGCTAATCCTAGCATGGTAAAGAAGATTCAAAGAGAGTGAGATGCCAGCTCCTTTCATTCAGTCAGTAGCTTCAAACATTTCTGGTATATGAATAACATGATGTTTTTCAATGGCAAAAATCAATGAATATTGTAAATGCACTAACAGTAATATCTCCACATTGCAAGGTGCAATTCTGAATTTTTTTGCTTTTTCCTGCTAATCCTAGCATGATAAAGAAGATTCAAAGAGTGAGATGCCAGCTCCTTTCATTCAGTCAGTAGCTTCAAACATTTCTGGACGTTTTTCAATGGCAAAAATCAATGAATATTGTAAATGCACAAACAGTAATATCTCCACATTGCAAGGTGCAATTCTGAAATTTTTTGCTTTTTCCTGCTAATCCTAGCATGATAAAGAAGATTCAAAGAGAGTGAGATGCCAGCTCCTTTCATTCAGTCAGTAGCTTCAAACATTTCTGGATGCTTTTCAATGGCAAAAATCAATGAATATTGTAAATGCACAAACAGAAATATCTCCACATTGCAGGGTGCAATTCTGAAATTTTTTGCTTTTTCCTGCTAATCCTAGCATGATAAAGAAGATTCAAAGAGAGTGAGATGCCAGCTCCTTTCATTCAGTCAGTAGATTCAAACATTTCTGGTATATGAATAACATGATGTTTTTCAATGGCAAAAATCAATGAATATTGTAAATGCACAAACAGTAATATCTCCACATTGCAAGGTGCAATTCTGAAATTTTTTGCTTTTTCCTGCTAATCCTAGCATGATAAAGAAGATTCAAAGAGAGTGAGATGCCAGCTCCTTTCATTCAGTCAGTAGCTTCAAACATTTCTGGACGTTTTTCAATGGCAAAAATCAATGAATATTGTAAATGCACAAACAATAATAACTCCACATTGCAAGGTGCAATTCTGAAATTTTTTGCTTTTTCCTGCTAATCCTAGCATGATAAAGAAGATTCAAAGAGAGTAAGATGCCAGCTCCTTTCATTCAGTCAGTAGCTTCAAACATTTCTGGACGTTTTTCAATGGCAAAAATCAATGAATATTGTAAATGCACAAACAGTAATATCTCCACATTGCAAGGTGCAATTCTGAAATTTTTTGCTTTTTCCTGCTAATCCTAGCATGATAAAGAAGATTCAAAGAGAGTGAGATGCCAGCTCCTTTCATTCAGTCAGTAGCTTCAAACATTTCTGGATGCTTTTCAATGGCAAAAATCAATGAATATTGTAAATGCACAAACAGTAATATCTCCACATTGCAGGGTGCAATTCTGAAATTTTTTGCTTTTTCCTGCTAATCCTAGCATGATAAAGAAGATTCAAAGAGAGTGAGATGCCAGCTCCTTTCATTCAGTCAGTAGCTTCAAACATTTCTGGACATTTTTCAATTGCAAAAATCAATGAATATTGTAAATGCACAAACAGTAATATCTCCACATTGCAAGGTGCAATTCTGAAATTTTTTGCTTTTTCCTGCTAATCCTAGCATGATAAAGAAGATTCAAAGAGAGTGAGATGCCAGCTCCTTTCATTCAGTCAGTAGCTTCAAACATTTCTGGACGTTTTTTAATGGCAAAAATCAATGAATATTGTAAATGCACAAACAGTAATATCTCCACATTGCAAGGTGCAATTCTGAAATTTTTTGCTTTTTCCTGCTAATCCTAGCATGATAAAGAAGATTCAAAGAGAGTGAGATGCCAGCTCCTTTCATTCAGTCAGTAGCTTCAAACATTTCTGGACGTTTTTCAATGGCAAAAATCAATGAATATTGTAAATGCACAAACAGTAATATCTCCACATTGCAAGGTGCAATTCTGAAATTTTTTGCTTTTTCCTGCTAATCCTAGCATGATAAAGAAGATTCAAAGAGAGTGAGATGCCAGCTCCTTTCATTCAGTCAGTAGCTTCAAACATTTCTGGTATATGAATAACATGATGTTTTTCAATGGCAAAAATCAATGAATATTGTAAATGCACAAACAGTAATATCTCCACATTGCAAGGTGCAATTCTGAAATTTTTTGCTTTTTCCTGCTAATCCTAGCATGATAAAGAAGATTCAAAGAGAGTGAGATGCCAGCTCCTTTCATTCAGTCAGTAGCTTCAAACATTTCTGGATGCTTTTCAATGGCAAAAATCAATGAATATTGTAAATGCACAAACAGAAATATCTCCACATTGCAGGGTGCAATTCTGAAATTTTTTGCTTTTTCCTGCTAATCCTAGCATGATAAAGAAGATTCAAAGAGAGTGAGATGCCAGCTCCTTTCATTCAGTCAGTAGATTCAAACATTTCTGGTATATGAATAACATGATGTTTTTCAATGGCAAAAATCAATGAATATTGTAAATTCACAAACAGTAATATCTCCACATTGCAAGGTGCAATTCTGAAATTTTTTGCTTTTTCCTGCTAATCCTAGCATGATAAAGAAGATTCAAAGAGAGTGAGATGCCAGCTCCTTTCATTCAGTCAGTAGCTTCAAACATTTCTGGACGTTTTTCAATGGCAAAAATCAATGAATATTGTAAATGCACAAACAGTAATAACTCCACATTGCAAGGTGCAATTCTGAAATTTTTTGCTTTTTCCTGCTAATCCTAGCATGATAAAGAAGATTCAAAGAGAGTAAGATGCCAGCTCCTTTCATTCAGTCAGTAGCTTCAAACATTTCTGGACGTTTTTCAATGGCAAAAATCAATGAATATTGTAAATGCACAAACAGTAATATCTCCACATTGCAAGGTGCAATTCTGAAATTTTTTGCTTTTTCCTGCTAATCCTAGCATGATAAAGAAGATTCAAAGAGAGTGAGATGCCAGCTCCTTTCATTCAGTCAGTAGCTTCAAACATTTCTGGATGCTTTTCAATGGCAAAAATCAATGAATATTGTAAATGCACAAACAGTAATATCTCCACATTGCAGGGTGCAATTCTGAAATTTTTTGCTTTTTCCTGCTAATCCTAGCATGATAAAGAAGATTCAAAGAGAGTGAGATGCCAGCTCCTTTCATTCAGTCAGTAGCTTCAAACATTTCTGGACGTTTTTCAATTGCAAAAATCAATGAATATTGTAAATGCACAAACAGTAATATCTCCACATTGCAAGGTGCAATTCTGAAATTTTTTGCTTTTTCCTGCTAATCCTAGCATGATAAAGAAGATTCAAAGAGAGTGAGATGCCAGCTCCTTTCATTCAGTCAGTAGCTTCAAACATTTCTGGACGTTTTTCAATGGCAAAAATCAATGAATATTGTAAATGCACAAACAGTAATATCTCCACATTGCAAGGTGCAATTCTGAAATTTTTTGCTTTTTCCTGCTAATCCTAGCATGATAAAGAAGATTCAAAGAGAGTGAGATGCCAGCTCCTTTCATTCAGTCAGTAGCTTCAAACATTTCTGGACGTTTTTCAATGGCAAAAATCAATGAATATTGTAAATGCACAAACAGTAATATCTCCACATTGCAAGGTGCAATTCTGAAATTTTTTGCTTTTTCCTGCTAATCCTAGCATGATAAAGAAGATTCAAAGAGAGTGAGATGCCAGCTCCTTTCATTCAGTCAGTAGCTTCAAACATTTCTGGTATATGAATAACATGATGTTTTTCAATGGCAAAAATCAATGAATATTGTAAATGCACAAACAGTAATATCTCCACATTGCAAGGTGCAATTCTGAAATTTTTTGCTTTTTCCTGCTAATCCTAGCATGATAAAGAAGATTCAAAGAGAGTGAGATGCCAGCTCCTTTCATTCAGTCAGTAGCTTCAAACATTTCTGGACGTTTTTCAATGGCAAAAATCAATGAATATTGTAAATGCACAAACAGTAATAACTCCACATTGCAAGGTGCAATTCTGAAATTTTTTGCTTTTTCCTGCTAATCCTAGCATGATAAAGAAGATTCAAAGAGAGTGAGATGCCAGCTCCTTTCATTCAGTCAGTAGCTTCAAACATTTCTGGACGTTTTTCAATGGCAAAAATCAATGAATATTGTAAATGCACAAACAGTAATATCTCCACATTGCAAGGTGCAATTCTGAAATGTTTTGCTTTTTCCTGTTAATCCTAGCATGATAAAGAAGATTCAAAGAGAGTGAGATGCCAGTTCCTTTCATTCAGTCAGTAGCTTCAAACATTTCTGTTATATGAAAAACATGTTTTTCAATGGCAAAAATCAATGAATATTGTAAATGCACAAACAGTAATATCTCCACATTGCAAGGTGCAATTCTGAAATTTTTTGCTTTTTCCTGCTAATCCTAGCATGATAAAGAAGATTCAAAGAGAGTGAGATGCCAGCTCCTTTCATTCAGTCAGTAGCTTCAAACATTTCTGGTGTATGAAAAACATGTTTTTCAATGGCAAAAATCAATGAATATTGTAAATGCACAAACAGTAATATCTCCACATTGCAAGGTGCAATTCGGAAATTTTTTGCTTTTTCCTGCTAATCCTAGCATGATAAAGAAGATTCAAAGAGAGTGAGATGCCAGCTCCTTTCATTCAGTCAGTAGCTTCAAACATTTCTGGTATATGAATAACATGATGTTTTTCAATGGCAAAAATCAATGAATATTGTAAATGCACTAACAGTAATATCTCCACATTGCAAGGTGCAATTCTGAATTTTTTTGCTTTTTCCTGCTAATCCTAGCATGATAAAGAAGATTCAAAGAGTGAGATGCCAGCTCCTTTCATTCAGTCAGTAGCTTCAAACATTTCTGGACGTTTTTCAATGGCAAAAATCAATGAATATTGTAAATGCACAAACAGTAATATCTCCACATTGCAAGGTGCAATTCTGAAATTTTTTGCTTTTTCCTGCTAATCCTAGCATGATAAAGAAGATTCAAAGAGAGTGAGATGCCAGCTCCTTTCATTCAGTCAGTAGCTTCAAACATTTCTGGATGATTTTCAATGGCAAAAATCAATGAATATTGTAAATGCACAAACAGAAATATCTCCACATTGCAGGGTGCAATTCTGAAATTTTTTGCTTTTTCCTGCTAATCCTAGCATGATAAAGAAGATTCAAAGAGAGTGAGATGCCAGCTCCTTTCATTCAGTCAGTAGATTCAAACATTTCTGGTATATGAATAACATGATGTTTTTCAATGGCAAAAATCAATGAATATTGTAAATGCACAAACAGTAATATCTCCACATTGCAAGGTGCAATTCTGAAATTTTTTGCTTTTTCCTGCTAATCCTAGCATGATAAAGAAGATTCAAAGAGAGTGAGATGCCAGCTCCTTTCATTCAGTCAGTAGCTTCAAACATTTCTGGACGTTTTTCAATGGCAAAAATCAATGAATATTGTAAATGCACAAACAGTAATAACTCCACATTGCAAGGTGCAATTCTGAAATTTTTTGCTTTTTCCTGCTAATCCTAGCATGATAAAGAAGATTCAAAGAGAGTAAGAAGCCAGCTCCTTTCATTCAGTCAGTAGCTTCAAACATTTCTGGACGTTTTTCAATGGCAAAAATCAATGAATATTGTAAATGCACAAACAGTAATATCTCCACATTGCAAGGTGCAATTCTGAAATTTTTTGCTTTTTCCTGCTAATCCTAGCATGATAAAGAAGATTCAAAGAGAGTGAGATGCCAGCTCCTTTCATTCAGTCAGTAGCTTCAAACATTTCTGGATGCTTTTCAATGGCAAAAATCAATGAATATTGTAAATGCACAAACAGTAATATCTCCACATTGCAGGGTGCAATTCTGAAATTTTTTGCTTTTTCCTGCTAATCCTAGCATGATAAAGAAGATTCAAAGAGAGTGAGATGCCAGCTCCTTTCATTCAGTCAGTAGATTCAAACATTTCTGGTATATGAATAACATGATGTTTTTCAATGGCAAAAATCAATGAATATTGTAAATGCACAAACAGTAATATCTCCACATTGCAAGGTGCAATTCTGAAATTTTTTGCTTTTTCCTGCTAATCCTAGCATGATAAAGAAGATTCAAAGAGAGTGAGATGCCAGCTCCTTTCATTCAGTCAGTAGCTTCAAACATTTCTGGACGTTTTTCAATGGCAAAAATCAATGAATATTGTAAATGCACAAACAGTAATATCTCCACATTGCAAGGTGCAATTCTGAAATTTTTTGCTTTTTCCTGCTAATCCTAGCATGATAAAGAAGATTCAAAGAGAGTGAGATGCCAGCTCCTTTCATTCAGTCAGTAGCTTCAAACATTTCTGGACGTTTTTCAATGGCAAAAATCAATGAATATTGTAAATGCACAAACAGTAATATCTCCACATTGCAAGGTGCAATTCTGAAATTTTTTGCTTTTTCCTGCTAATCCTAGCATGATAAAGAAGATTCAAAGAGAGTGAGATGCCAGCTCCTTTCATTCAGTCAGTAGCTTCAAACATTTCTGGACGTTTTTCAATGGCAAAAATCAATGAATATTGTAAATGCACAAACAGTAATATCTCCACATTGCAAGGTGCAATTCTGAAATTTTTTGCTTTTTCCTGCTAATCCTAGCATGATAAAGAAGATTCAAAGAGAGTGAGATGCCAGCTCCTTTCATTCAGTCAGTAGCTTCAAACATTTCTGGTATATGAATAACATGATGTTTTTCAATGGCAAAAATCAATGAATATTGTAAATGCACAAACAGTAATATCTCCACATTGCAAGGTGCAATTCTGAAATTTTTTGCTTTTTCCTGCTAATCCTAGCATGATAAAGAAGATTCAAAGAGAGTGAGATGCCTGCTCCTTTCATTCAGTCAGTAGCTTCAAACATTTCTGGACGTTTTTCAATGGCAAAAATCAATGAATATTGTAAATGCACAAACAGTAATAACTCCACATTGCAAGGTGCAATTCTGAAATTTTTTGCTTTTTCCTGCTAATCCTAGCATGATAAAGAAGATTCAAAGAGAGTGAGATGCCAGCTCCTTTCATTCAGTCAGTAGCTTCAAACATTTCTGGACGTTTTTCAATGGCAAAAATCAATGAATATTGTAAATGCACAAACAATAATATCTCCACATTGCAAGGTGCAATTCTGAAATTTTTTGCTTTTTCCTGCTAATCCTAGCATGATGAAGAAGATTCAAAGAGAGTGAGATGCCAGCTCCTTTCATTCAGTCAGTAGCTTCAAACATTTCTGGTATATGAATAACATGATGTTTTTCAATGGCAAAAATCAATGAATATTGTAAATGCACTAACAGTAATATCTCCACATTGCAAGGTGCAATTCTGAATTTTTTTGCTTTTTCCTGCTAATCCTAGCATGATAAAGAAGATTCAAAGAGTGAGATGCCAGCTCCTTTCATTCAGTCAGTAGCTTCAAACATTTCTGGACGTTTTTCAATGGCAAAAATCAATGAATATTGTAAATGCACAAACAGTAATATCTCCACATTGCAAGGTGCAATTCTGAAATTTTTTGCTTTTTCCTGCTAATCCTAGCATGATAAAGAAGATTCAAAGAGAGTGAGATGCCAGCTCCTTTCATTCAGTCAGTAGCTTCAAACATTTCTGGATGCTTTTCAATGGCAAAAATCAATGAATATTGTAAATGCACAAACAGTAATATCTCCACATTGCAGGGTGCAATTCTGAAATTTTTTGCTTTTTCCTGCTAATCCTAGCATGATAAAGAAGATTCAAAGAGAGTGAGATGCCAGCTCCTTTCATTAATCAGTAGCTTCAAACATTTCTGGATGCTTTTCAATGGCAAAAATCAATGAATGTTGTAAATGCACAAACAGTAATATCTCCACATTGCAGGGTGCAATTCTGAAATTTTTTGCTTTTTCCTGCTAATCCTAGCATGATAAAGAAGATTCAAAGAGAGTGAGATGCCAGCTCCTTTCATTCAGTCAGTAGCTTCAAACATTTCTGGTATATGAATAACATGATGTTTTTCAATGGCAAAAATCAATGAATATTGTAAATGCACAAACAGTAATATCTCCACATTGCAAGGTGCAATTCTGAAATTTTTTGCTTTTTCCTGCTAATCCTAGCATGATAAAGAAGATTCAAAGAGAGTGAGATGCCAGCTCCTTTCATTCAGTCAGTAGCTTCAAACATTTCTGGACGTTTTTCAATGGCAAAAATCAATGAATATTGTAAATGCACAAACAGTAATATCTCCACATTGCAAGGTGCAATTCTGAAATTTTTTGCTTTTTCCTGCTAATCCTAGCATGATAAAGAAGATTCAAAGAGAGTGAGATGCCAGCTCCTTTCATTCAGTCAGTAGCTTCAAACATTTCTGGTATATGAATAACATGATGTTTTTCAATGGCAAAAATCAATGAATATTGTAAATGCACAAACAGTAATATCTCCACATTGCAAGGTGCAATTCTGAAATTTTTTGCTTTTTCCTGCTAATCCTAGCATGATAAAGAAGATTCAAAGAGAGTGAGATGCCAGCTCCTTTCATTCAGTCAGTAGCTTCAAACATTTCTGGACGTTTTTCAATGGCAAAAATCAATGAATATTGTAAATGCACAAACAGTAATAACTCCACATTGCAAGGTGCAATTCTGAAATGTTTTGCTTTTTCCTGCTAATCCTAGCATGATAAAGAAGATTCAAAGAGAGTGAGATGCCAGCTCCTTTCATTCAGTCAGTAGCTTCAAACATTTCTGGACGTTTTTCAATGGCTAAAATCAATGAATATTGTAAATGCACAAACAATAATATCTCCACATTGCAAGGTGCAATTCTGAAATTTTTTGCTTTTTCCTGCTAATCCTAGCATGATAAAGAAGATTCAAAGAGAGTGAGATGCCAGCTCCTTTCAATCAGTCAGTAGCTTCAAACATTTCTGGTATATGAATAACATGATGTTTTTCAATGGCAAAAATCAATGAATATTGTAAATGCACTAACAGTAATATCTCCACATTGCAGGTGCAATTCTGAATTTTTTTGCTTTTTCATGCTAATCCTAGCATGATAAAGAAGATTCAAAGAGAGTGAGATGCCAGCTCCTTTCATTCAGTCAGTAGCTTCAAACATTTCTGGACGTTTTTCAATGGCAAAAATCAATGAATATTGTAAATGCACAAACAGTAATATCTCCACATTGCAAGGTGCAATTCTGAAATTTTTTGCTTTTTCCTGCTAATCCTAGCATGATAAAGAAGATTCAAAGAGAGTGAGATGCCAGCTCCTTTCATTCAGTCAGTAGCTTCAAACATTTCTGGATGCTTTTCAATGGCAAAAATCAATGAATATTGTAAATGCACAAACAGTAATATCTCCACATTGCAGGGTGCAATTCTGAAATTTTTTGCTTTTTCCTGCTAATCCTAGCATGATAAAGAAGATTCAAAGAGAGTGAGATGCCAGCTCCTTTCATTCAGTCAGTAGCTTCAAACATTTCTGGTATATGAATAACATGATGTTTTTCAATGGCAATAATCAATGAATATTGTAAATGCACAAACAGTAATATCTCCACATTGCAAGGTGCAATTCTGAAATTTTTTGCTTTTTCCTGCTAATCCTAGCATGATAAAGAAGATTCAAAGAGAGTGAGATGCCAGCTCCTTTCATTCAGTCAGTAGCTTCAAACATTTCTGGACGTTTTTCAATGGCAAAAATCAATGAATATTGTAAATGCACAAACAGTAATATCTCCACATTGCAAGGTGCAATTCTGAAATTTTTTGCTTTTTCCTGCTAATCCTAGCATGATAAAGAAGATTCAAAGGGAGTGAGATGCCAGCTCCTTTCATTCAGTCAGTAGCTTCAAACATTTCTGGACGTTTTTCAATGGCAAAAATCAATGAATATTGTAAATGCACAAACAGTAATATTTCCACATTGCAAGGTGCAATTCTGAAATTTTTTGCTTTTTCCTGCTAATCCTAGCATGATAAAGAAGATTCAAAGAGAGTGAGATGCAAGCTCCTTTCATTCAGTCAGTAGCTTCAAACATTTCTGGTATATGAATAACATGATGTTTTTCAATGGCAAAAATCAATGAATATTGTAAATGCACTAACAGTAATATCTCCACATTGCAAGGTGCAATTCTGAAATTTTTTGCTTTTTCCTGCTAATCCTAGCATGATAAAGAAGATTCAAAGAGAGTGAGATGCCAGCTCCTTTCATTCAGTCAGTAGCTTCAAACATTTCTGGACGCTTTTCAATGGCAAAAATCAATGAATATTGTAAATGCACAAACAGTAATATCTCCACATTGCAAGGTGCAATTCTGAAATTTTTTGCTTTTTCCTGCTAATCCTAGCATGATAAAGAAGATTCAAAGAGAGTGAGATGCCAGCTCCTTTCATTCAGTCAGTAGCTTCAAACATTTCTGGACGCTTTTCAATGGCAAAAATCAATGAATATTGTAAATGCACAAACAGTAATATCTCCACATTGCAGGGTGCAATTCTGAAATTTTTTGCCTTTTCCTGCTAATCCTAGCATGATAAAGAAGATTCAAAGAGAGTGAGATGCCAGCTCCTTTCATTCAGTCAGTAGCTTTATCATGCTAAGAGGAGCAGGAAAAAGCAAAAAATTTCAGAATTGCACCTTGCAATGCAGAGAAATTACTGTTTGTGCATTTACAATATTCATTGATTTTTGCCATTGAAAAACGTCCAGAAATGATTGAAGCTACTGACTGAATGAAAGGAGCTGGCATCTCACTCTCTTTGAATCTTGTTTATCATGCTAAGAGGAGCAGGAAAAAGCAAAAAATTTCAGAATTGCACCTTGCAATGCGGAGAAATTACTGTGTGTGCATTACAATATTCATTGATTTTTGCCATTGAAAAACGTCCAGAAATGATTGAAGCTACTGACTGAACGAAAGGAGCTGGCATCTCACTCTCTTTGAATCTTCTTTATCATGCTAAGAGGAGCAGGAAAAAGCAAAAAATTTCAGAATTGCACCTTGCAATGCGGAGAAATTACTGTTTGTGCATTTACAATATTCATTGATTTTTGCCATTGAAAAACGTCCAGAAATGATTGAAGCTACTGACTGAATGAAAGGAGCTGACATCTCACTCTCTTTGAATCTTCTTTATCATGCTAAGAGGAGCAGGAAAAAGCAAAAAATTTCAGAATTGCACCTTGCAATGCGGAGAAATTACTGTTTGTGCATTTACAATATTCATTGATTTTTGCCATTGAAAAACATCATGTTATTCATATACCAGAAATGTTTGAAGCTACTGACTGAATGAAAGGAGCTGACATCTCACTCTCTTTGAATCTTCTTTATCATGCTAAGAGGAGCAGGAAAAAGCAAAAAATTTCAGAATTGCACCTTGCAATGCGCAGAAATTACTGTTTGTGCATTTACAATATTCATTGATTTTTGCCATTGAAAAACGTCCAGAAATGATTGAAGCTACTGACTGAATGAAAGGAGCTGGCATCTCACTCTCTTTGAATCTTCTTTATCATGCTAAGAGGAGCAGGAAAAAGCAAAAAATTTCAGAATTGCACCTTGCAATGCGGAGAAATTACTGTTTGTGCATTTACAATATTCATTGATTTTTGCCATTGAAAAACATCATGTTATTCATATACCAGAAATGTTTGAAGCTACTGACTGAATGAAAGGAGCTGGCATCTCACTCTCTTTGAATCTTCTTTATCATGCTAAGAGGAGCAGGAAAAAGCAAAAAATTTCAGAATTGCACCTTGCAATGCGGAGAAATTACTGTTTGTGCATTTACAATATTCATTGATTTTTGCCATTGAAAAACATCATGTTATTCATATACCAGAAATGTTTGAAGCTACTGACTGAATGAAAGGAGCTGGCATCTCACTCTCTTTGAATCTTCTTTATCATGCTAAGAGGAGCAGGAAAAAGCAAAAAATTTCAGAATTGCACCTTGCAATGTGGAGAAATTACTGTTTGTGCATTTACAATATTCATTGATTTTTACCATTGAAAAACGTCCAGAAATGATTGAAGCTACTGACTGAATGAAAGTAGCTGGCATCTCACTCTCTTTGAATCTTCTTTATCATACTAAGAGGAGCAGGAAAAAGCAAAAAATTTCAGACTTGCACCTTGCAATGCGGAGAAATTACTGTTTGTGCATTTACAATATTCATTGATTTTTGCCATTGAAAAACATCATGTTATTCATATACCAGAAATGTTTGAAGCTACTGACTGAATGAAAGGAGCTGGCATCTCACTCTCTTTGAATCTTCTTTATCATGCTAAGAGGAGCAGGAAAAAGCAAAAAATTTCAGAATTGCACCTTGCAATGCGGAGAAATTACTGTTTGTGCATTTACAATATTCATTGATTTTTGCCATTGAAAAACGTCCAGAAATGATTGAAGCTACTGACTGAATGAAAGGAGCTGGCATCTCACTCTCTTTGAATCTTCTTTATCATGCTAAGAGGAGCAGGAAAAAGCAAAAAATTTCAGAATTGCACCTTGCAATGCGGAGAAATTACTGTTTGTGCATTTACAATATTCATTGATTTTTGCCATTGAAAAACGTCCAGAAATGATTGAAGCTACTGACTGAATGAAAGGAGCTGGCATCTCATTCTCTTTGAATCTTCTTTATCATGCTAAGAGGAGCAGGAAAAAGCAAAAAATTTCAGAATTGCACCTTGCAATGCGGAGAAATTACTGTTTGTGCATTTACAATATTCATTGATTTTTGCCATTGAAAAACATCATGTTATTCATATACCAGAAATGTTTGAAGCTACTGACTGAATGAAAGGAGCTGGCATCTCACTCTCTTTGAATCTTCTTTATCATGCTAAGAGGAGCAGGAAAAAGCAAAAAATTTCAGAATTGCACCTTGCAATGCGGAGAAATTACTGTTTGTGCATTTACAATATTCATTGATTTTTGCCATTGAAAAACGTCCAGAAATGATTGAAGCTACTGACTGAATGAAAGGAGCTGGCATCTCACTCTCTTTGAATCTTCTTTATCATGCTAAGAGGAGCAGGAAAAAGCAAAAAATTTCAGAATTGCACCTTGCAATGCGGAGAAATTACTGTTTGTGCATTTACAATATTCATTGATTTTTGCCATTGAAAAACATCATGTTATTCATATACCAGAAATGTTTGAAGCTACTGACTGAATGAAAGGAGCTGGCATCTCACTCTCTTTGAATCTTCTTTATCATGCTAAGAGGAGCAGGAAAAAGCAAAAAATTTCAGAATTGCACCTTGCAATGCGGAGAAATTACTGTTTGTGCATTTACAATATTCATTGATTTTTGCCATTGAAAAACATCATGTTATTCATATACCAGAAATGTTTGAAGCTACTGACTGAATGAAAGGAGCTGGCATCTCACACTCTTTGAATCTTCTTTATCATGCTAAGAGGAGCAGGAAAAAGCAAAAAATTTCAGAATTGCACCTTGCAATGTGGAGAAATTACTGTTTGTGCATTTACAATATTCATTGATTTTTACCATTGAAAAACGTCCAGAAATGATTGAAGCTACTGACTGAATGAAAGTAGCTGGCATCTCACTCTCTTTGAATCTTCTTTATCATACTAAGAGGAGCAGGAAAAAGCAAAAAATTTCAGACTTGCACCTTGCAATGCGGAGAAATTACTGTTTGTGCATTTACAATATTCATTGATTTTTGCCATTGAAAAACATCATGTTATTCATATACCAGAAATGTTTGAAGCTACTGACTGAATGAAAGGAGCTGGCATCTCACTCTCTTTGAATCTTCTTTATCATGCTAAGAGGAGCAGGAAAAAGCAAAAAATTTCAGAATTGCACCTTGCAATGCGGAGAAATTACTGTTTGTGCATTTACAATATTCATTGATTTTTGCCATTGAAAAACGTCCAGAAATGATTGAAGCTACTGACTGAATGAAAGGAGCTGGCATCTCACTCTCTTTGAATCTTCTTTATCATGCTAAGAGGAGCAGGAAAAAGCAAAAAATTTCAGAATTGCACCTTGCAATGCGGAGAAATTACTGTTTGTGCATTTACAATATTCATTGATTTTTGCCATTGAAAAACGTCCAGAAATGATTGAAGCTACTGACTGAATGAAAGGAGCTGGCATCTCATTCTCTTTGAATCTTCTTTATCATGCTAAGAGGAGCAGGAAAAAGCAAAAAATTTCAGAATTGCACCTTGCAATGCGGAGAAATTACTGTTTGTGCATTTACAATATTCATTGATTTTTGCCATTGAAAAACATCATGTTATTCATATACCAGAAATGTTTGAAGCTACTGACTGAATGAAAGGAGCTGGCATCTCACTCTCTTTGAATCTTCTTTATCATGCTAAGAGGAGCAGGAAAAAGCAAAAAATTTCAGAATTGCACCTTGCAATGCGGAGAAATTACTGTTTGTGCATTTACAATATTCATTGATTTTTGCCATTGAAAAACGTCCAGAAATGATTGAAGCTACTGACTGAATGAAAGGAGCTGGCATCTCACTCTCTTTGAATCTTGTTTATCATGCTAAGAGGAGCAGGAAAAAGCAAAAAATTTCAGAATTGCACCTTGCAATGCGGAGAAATTACTGTTTGTGCATTTACAATATTCATTGATTTTTGCCATTGAAAAACATCATGTTATTCATATACCAGAAATGATTGAAGCTACTGACTGAATGAAAGGAGCTGGCATCTCACTCTCTTTGAATCTTCTTTATCATGCTAAGAGGAGCAGGAAAAAGTAAAAAATTTCAGAATTGCACCTTGCAATGCGGAGAAATTACTGTTTGTGCATTTATAATATTCAATGATTTTTGCCATTGAAAAACGTCCAGAAATGATTGAAGCTACTGACTGAACGAAAGGAGCTGGCATCTCACTCTCTTTGAATCTTCTTTATCATGCTAAGAGGAGCAGGAAAAAGCAAAAAATTTCAGAATTGCACCTTGCAATGCGGAGAAATTACTGTTTGTGCATTTACAATATTCATTGATTTTTGCCATTGAAAAACGTCCAGAAATGATTGAAGCTACTGACTGAATGAAAGGAGCTGGCATCTCACTCTCTTTGAATCTTCTTTATCATGCTAAGAGGAGCAGGAAAAAGCAAAAAATTTCAGAATTGCACCTTGCAATGCGGAGAAATTACTGTTTGTGCATTTACAATATTCATTGATTTTTGCCTTTGAAAAACATCATGTTATTCATATACCAGAAATGTTTGAAGCTACTGACTGAATGAAAGGAGCTGACATCTCACGCTCTTTGAATATTCTTTATCATGCTAAGAGGAGCAGGAAAAAGCAAAACATTTCAGAATTGCACCTTGCAATGCGGAGAAATTACTGTTTGTGCATTTACAATATTCGTTGATTTTTGCCATTGAAAAACGTCCAGAAATGATTGAAGCTACTGACTGAATGAAAGGAGCTGGCATCTCACTCTCTTTGAATCTTCTTTATCATGCTAAGAGGAGCAGGAAAAAGCAAAAAATTTCAGAATTGCACCTTGCAATGCGGAGAAATTACTGTTTGTGCATTTACAATATTCATTGATTTTTGCCATTGAAAAACATCATGTTATTCATATACCAGAAATGTTTGAAGCTACTGACTGAATGAAAGGAGCTGGCATCTCACTCTCTTTGAATCTTCTTTATCATGCTAAGAGGAGCAGGAAAAAGCAAAAAATTTCAGAATTGCACCTTGCAATGCGGAGAAATTATTGTTTGTGCATTTACAATATTCATTGATTTTTGCCATTGAAAAACGTCCAGAAATGATTGAAGCTACTGACTGAATGAAAGGAGCTGGCATCTCACTCTCTTTGAATCTTTTTTATCATGCTAAGAGGAGCAGGAAAAAGCAAAAAATTTCAGAATTGCACCTTGCAATGCGGAGAAATTACTGTTTGTGCATTTACAATATTCATTGATTTTTGCCATTGAAAAACATCATGTTATTCATATACCAGAAATGTTTGAAGCTACTGACTGAATGAAAGGAGCTGACATCTCACGCTCTTTGAATCTTCTTTATCATGCTAAGAGGAGCAGGAAAAAGCAAAAAATTTCAGAATTGCACCTTGCAATGCGGAGAAATTACTGTTTGTGCATTTACAATATTCATTGATTTTTGCCATTGAAAAACGTCCAGAAATGATTGAAGCTACTGACTGAATGAAAGGAGCTGGCATCTCACTCTCTTTGAATCTTCTTTATCATGCTAAGAGGAGCAGGAAAAAGCAAAAAATTTCAGAATTGCACCTTGCAATGCGGAGAAATTACTGTTTGTGCATTTACAATATTCATTGATTTTTGCCATTGAAAAACATCATGTTATTCATATACCAGAAATGTTTGAAGCTACTGACTGAATGAAAGGAGCTGGCATCTCACTCTCTTTGAATCTTCTTTATCATGCTAAGAGGAGCAGGAAAAAGCAAAAAATTTCAGAATTGCACCTTGCAATGCGGAGAAATTACTGTTTGTGCATTTACAATATTCATTGATTTTTGCCATTGAAAAACGTCCAGAAATGATTGAAGCTACTGACTGAATGAAAGGAGCTGGCATCTCACTCTCTTTGAATCTTGTTTATCATGCTAAGAGGAGCAGGAAAAAGCAAAAAATTTCAGAATTGCACCTTGCAATGCGGAGAAATTACTGTTTGTGCATTTACAATATTCATTGATTTTTGCCATTGAAAAACATCATGTTATTCATATACCAGAAATGATTGAAGCTACTGACTGAATGAAAGGAGCTGGCATCTCACTCTCTTTGAATCTTCTTTATCATGCTAAGAGGAGCAGGAAAAAGTAAAAAATTTCAGAATTGCACCTTGCAATGCGGAGAAATTACTGTTTGTGCATTTATAATATTCAATGATTTTTGCCATTGAAAAACGTCCAGAAATGATTGAAGCTACTGACTGAACGAAAGGAGCTGGCATCTCACTCTCTTTGAATCTTCTTTATCATGCTAAGAGGAGCAGGAAAAAGCAAAAAATTTCAGAATTGCACCTTGCAATGCGGAGAAATTACTGTTTGTGCATTTACAATATTCATTGATTTTTGCCATTGAAAAACGTCCAGAAATGATTGAAGCTACTGACTGAATGAAAGGAGCTGGCATCTCACTCTCTTTGAATCTTCTTTATCATGCTAAGAGGAGCAGGAAAAAGCAAAAAATTTCAGAATTGCACCTTGCAATGCGGAGAAATTACTGTTTGTGCATTTACAATATTCATTGATTTTTGCCATTGAAAAACATCATGTTATTCATATACCAGAAATGTTTGAAGCTACTGACTGAATGAAAGGAGCTAACATCTCACGCTCTTTGAATCTTCTTTATCATGCTAAGAGGAGCAGGAAAAAGCAAAAAATTTCAGAATTGCACCTTGCAATGCGGAGAAATTACTGTTTGTGCATTTACAATATTCATTGATTTTTGCCATTGAAAAACGTCCAGAATTGATTGAAGCTACTGACTGAATGAAAGGAGCTGGCATCTCACTCTCTTTGAATCTTCTTTATCATGCTAAGAGGAGCAGGAAAAAGCAAAAAATTTCAGAATTGCACCTTGCAATGCGGAGAAATTACTGTTTGTGCATTTACAATATTCATTGATTTTTGCCATTGAAAAACATCATGTTATTCATATACCAGAAATGTTTGAAGCTACTGACTGAATGAAAGGAGCTGGCATCTCACTCTCTTTGAATCTTCTTTATCATGCTAAGAGGAGCAGGAAAAAGCAAAAAATTTCAGAATTGCACCTTGCAATGCGGAGAAATTACTGTTTGTGCATTTACAATATTCATTGATTTTTGCCATTGAAAAACGTCCAGAAATGATTGAAGCTACTGACTGAATGAAAGGAGCTGGCATCTCACTCTCTTTGAATCTTCTTTATCATGCTAAGAGGAGCAGGAAAAAGCAAAAAATTTCAGAATTGCACCTTGCAATGCGGAGAAATTACTGTTTGTGCATTTACAATATTCATTGATTTTTGCCTTTGAAAAACATCATGTTATTCATATACCAGAAATGATTGAAGCTACTGACTGAATGAAAGGAGCTGGCATCTCACTCTCTTTGAATCTTCTTTATCATGCTAAGAGGAGCAGGAAAAAGTAAAAAATTTCAGAATTGCACCTTGCAATGCGGAGAAATTACTGTTTGTGCATTTATAATATTCAATGATTTTTGCCATTGAAAAACGTCCAGAAATGATTGAAGCTACTGACTGAACGAAAGGAGCTGGCATCTCACTCTCTTTGAATCTTCTTTATCATGCTAAGAGGAGCAGGAAAAAGCAAAAAATTTCAGAATTGCACCTTGCAATGCGGAGAAATTACTGTTTGTGCATTTACAATATTCATTGATTTTTGCCATTGAAAAACGTCCAGAAATGATTGAAGCTACTGATTGAATGAAAGGAGCTGGCATCTCACTCTCTTTGAATCTTCTTTATCATGCTAAGAGGAGCAGGAAAAAGCAAAAAATTTCAGAATTGCACCTTGCAATGCGGAGAAATTACTGTTTGTGCATTTACAATATTCATTGATTTTTGCCATTGAAAAACATCATGTTATTCATATACCAGAAATGTTTGAAGCTACTGACTGAATGAAAGGAGCTGACATCTCACGCTCTTTGAATCTTCTTTATCATGCTAAGAGGAGCAGGAAAAAGCAAAAAATTTCAGAATTGCACCTTGCAATGCGGAGAAATTACTGTTTGTGCATTTACAATATTCATTGATTTTTGCCATTGAAAAACGTCCAGAATTGATTGAAGCTACTGACTGAATGAAAGGAGCTGGCATCTCACTCTCTTTGAATCTTCTTTATCATGCTAAGAGGAGCAGGAAAAAGCAAAAAATTTCAGAATTGCACCTTGCAATGCGGAGAAATTACTGTTTGTGCATTTACAATATTCATTGATTTTTGCCATTGAAAAACATCATGTTATTCATATACCAGAAATGTTTGAAGCTACTGACTGAATGAAAGGAGCTGGCATCTCACTCTCTTTGAATCTTCTTTATCATGCTAAGAGGAGCAGGAAAAAGCAAAAAATTTCAGAATTGCACCTTGCAATGCGGAGAAATTACTGTTTGTGCATTTACAATATTCATTGATTTTTGCCATTGAAAAACGTCCAGAAATGATTGAAGCTACTGACTGAATGAAAGGAGCTGGCATCTCACTCTCTTTGAATCTTCTTTATCATGCTAAGAGGAGCAGGAAAAAGCAAAAAATTTCAGAATTGCACCTTGCAATGCGGAGAAATTACTGTTTGTGCATTTACAATATTCATTGATTTTTGCCTTTGAAAAACATCATGTTATTCATATACCAGAAATGTTTGAAGCTACTGACTGAATGAAAGGAGCTGACATCTCACGCTCTTTGAATCTTCTTTATCATGCTAAGAGGAGCAGGAAAAAGCAAAACATTTCAGAATTGCACCTTGCAATGCGGAGAAATTACTGTTTGTGCATTTACAATATTCATTGATTTTTGCCATTGAAAAACATCATGTTATTCATATACCAGAAATGTTTGAAGCTACTGACTGAATGAAAGGAGCTGGCATCTCACTCTCTTTGAATCTTCTTTATCATGCTAAGAGGAGCAGGAAAAAGCAAAAAATTTCAGAATTGCACCTTGCAATGCGGAGAAATTACTGTTTGTGCATTTACAATATTCATTGATTTTTGCCATTGAAAAACGTCCAGAAATGATTGAAGCTACTGACTGAATGAAAGGAGCTGGCATCTCACTCTCTTTGAATCTTCTTTATCATGCTAAGAGGAGCAGGAAAAAGCAAAAAATTTCAGAATTGCACCTTGCAATGCGGAGAAATTACTGTTTGTGCATTTACAATATTCATTGATTTTTGCCATTGAAAAACATCATGTTATTCATATACCAGAAATGTTTGAAGCTACTGACTGAATGAAAGGAGCTGACATCTCACGCTCTTTGAATCTTCTTTATCATGCTAAGAGGAGCAGGAAAAAGCAAAAAATTTCAGAATTGCACCTTGCAATGCGGAGAAATTACTGTTTGTGCATTTACAATATTCATTGATTTTTGCCATTGAAAAACGTCCAGAAATGATTGAAGCTACTGACTGAATGAAAGGAGCTGGCATCTCACTCTCTTTGAATCTTCTTTATCATGCTAAGAGGAGCAGGAAAAAGCAAAAAATTTCAGAATTGCACCTTGCAATGCGGAGAAATTACTGTTTGTGCATTTACAATATTCATTGATTTTTGCCATTGAAAAACATCATGTTATTCATATACCAGAAATGTTTGAAGCTACTGACTGAATGAAAGGAGCTGGCATCTCACTCTCTTTGAATCTTCTTTATCATGCTAAGAGGAGCAGGAAAAAGCAAAAAATTTCAGAATTGCACCTTGCAATGCGGAGAAATTACTGTTTGTGCATTTACAATATTCATTGATTTTTGCCATTGAAAAACATCATGTTATTCATATACCAGAAATGTTTGAAGCTACTGACTGAATGAAAGGAGCTGGCATCTCACTCTCTTTGAATCTTCTTTATCATGCTAAGAGGAGCAGGAAAAAGCAAAAAATTTCAGAATTGCACCTTGCAATGCGGAGAAATTACTGTTTGTGCATTTACAATATTCATTGATTTTTGCCATTGAAAAACGTCCAGAAATGATTGAAGCTACTGACTGAATGAAAGGAGCTGGCATCTCACTCTCTTTGAATCTTCTTTATCATGCTAAGAGGAGCAGGAAAAAGCAAAAAATTTCAGAATTGCACCTTGCAATGCGGAGAAATTACTGTTTGTGCATTTACAATATTCATTGATTTTTGCCTTTGAAAAACATCATGTTATTCATATACCAGAAATGTTTGAAGCTACTGACTGAATGAAAGGAGCTGACATCTCACGCTCTTTGAATCTTCTTTATCATGCTAAGAGGAGCAGGAAAAAGCAAAACATTTCAGAATTGCACCTTGCAATGCGGAGAAATTACTGTTTGTGCATTTACAATATTCATTGATTTTTGCCATTGAAAAACGTCCAGAAATGATTGAAGCTACTGACTGAATGAAAGGAGCTGGCATCTCACTCTCTTTGAATCTTCTTTATCATGCTAAGAGGAGCAGGAAAAAGCAAAAAATTTCAGAATTGCACCTTGCAATGCGGAGAAATTACTGTTTGTGCATTTACAATATTCATTGATTTTTGCCTTTGAAAAACATCATGTTATTCATATACCAGAAATGTTTGAAGCTACTGACTGAATGAAAGGAGCTGACATCTCACGCTCTTTGAATCTTCTTTATCATGCTAAGAGGAGCAGGAAAAAGCAAAACATTTCAGAATTGCACCTTGCAATGCGGAGAAATTACTGTTTGTGCATTTACAATATTCATTGATTTTTGCCATTGAAAAACGTCCAGAAATGATTGAAGCTACTGACTGAATGAAAGGAGCTGGCATCTCACTCTCTTTGAATCTTCTTTATCATGCTAAGAGGAGCAGGAAAAAGCAAAAAATTTCAGAATTGCACCTTGCAATGCGGAGAAATTACTGTTTGTGCATTTACAATATTCATTGATTTTTGCCATTGAAAAACATCATGTTATTCATATACCAGAAATGTTTGAAGCTACTGACTGAATGAAAGGAGCTGGCATCTCACTCTCTTTGAATCTTCTTTATCATGCTAAGAGGAGCAGGAAAAAGCAAAAAATTTCAGAATTGCACCTTGCAATGCGGAGAAATTACTGTTTGTGCATTTACAATATTCATTGATTTTTGCCATTGAAAAACGTCCAGAAATGATTGAAGCTACTGACTGAATGAAAGGAGCTGGCATCTCACTCTCTTTGAATCTTCTTTATCATGCTAAGAGGAGCAGGAAAAAGCAAAAAATTTCAGAATTGCACCTTGCAATGCGGAGAAATTACTGTTTGTGCATTTACAATATTCATTGATTTTTGCCATTGAAAAACATCATGTTATTCATATACCAGAAATGTTTGAAGCTACTGACTGAATGAAAGGAGCTGACATCTCACGCTCTTTGAATATTCTTTATCATGCTAAGAGGAGCAGGAAAAAGCAAAAAATTTCAGAATTGCACCTTGCAATGCGGAGAAATTACTGTTTGTGCATTTACAATATTCATTGATTTTTGCCATTGAAAAACGTCCAGAAATGATTGAAGCTACTGACTGAATGAAAGGAGCTGGCATCTCACTCTCTTTGAATCTTCTTTATCATGCTAAGAGGAGCAGGAAAAAGCAAAAAAATTCAGAATTGCACCTTGCAATGCGGAGAAATTACTGTTTGTGCATTTACAATATTCATTGATTTTTGCCATTGAAAAACATCATGTTATTCATATACCAGAAATGTTTGAAGCTACTGACTGAATGAAAGGAGCTGGCATCTCACTCTCTTTGAATCTTCTTTATCATGCTAAGAGGAGCAGGAAAAAGCAAAAAATTTCAGAATTGCACCTTGCAATGCGGAAAAATTACTGTTTGTGCATTTACAATATTCATTGATTTTTGCCATTGAAAAACATCATGTTATTCATATACCAGAAATGTTTGAAGCTACTGACAATGAAAGGAGCTGGCATCTCACTCTCTTTGAATCTTCTTTATCATGCTAAGAGGAGCAGGAAAAAGCAAAAAATTTCAGAATTGCACCTTGCAATGCGGAGAAATTACTGTTTGTGCATTTACAATATTCATTGATTTTTGCCATTGAAAAACGTCCAGAAATGATTGAAGCTACTGACTGAATGAAAGGAGCTGGCATCTCACTCTCTTTGAATCTTCTTTATCATGCTAAGAGGAGCAGGAAAAAGCAAAACATTTCAGAATTGCACCTTGCAATGCGGAGAAATTACTGTTTGTGCATTTACAACATTCATTGATTTTTGCCATTGAAAAACGTCCAGAAATGATTGAAGCTACTGACTGAATGAAAGGAGCTGGCATCTCACTCTCTTTGAATCTTCTTTATCATGCTAAGAGGAGCAGGAAAAAGCAAAAAATTTCAGAATTGCACCTTGCAATGCGGAGAAATTACTGTTTGTGCATTTACAATATTCATTGATTTTTGCCATTGAAAAACGTCCAGAAATGATTGAAGCTACTGACTGAATGAAAGGAGCTGGCATCTCACGCTCTTTGAATCTTCTTTATCATGCTAAGAGGAGCAGGAAAAAGCAAAAAATTTCAGAATTGCACCTTGCAATGCGGAGAAATTACTGTTTGTGCATTTACAATATTCATTGATTTTTGCCATTGAAAAACATCATGTTATTCATATACCAGAAATGTTTGAAGCTACTGACTGAATGAAAGGAGCTGGCATCTCACTCTCTTTGAATCTTCTTTATCATGCTAAGAGGAGCAGGAAAAAGCAAAAAATTTCAGAATTGCACCTTGCAATGCGGAGAAATTACTGTTTGTGCATTTACAATATTCATTGATTTTTGCCATTGAAAAACGTCCAGAAATGATTGAAGCTACTGACTGAATGAAAGGAGCTGGCATCTCACTCTCTTTGAATCTTTTTTATCATGCTAAGAGGAGCAGGAAAAAGCAAAAAATTTCAGAATTGCACCTTGCAATGCGGAGAAATTACTGTTTGTGCATTTACAATATTCATTGATTTTTGCCACTGAAAAACATCATGTTATTCATATACCAGAAATGATTGAAGCTACTGACTGAATGAAAGGAGCTGGCATCTCACTCTCTTTGAATCTTCTTTATCATGCTAAGAGGAGCAGGAAAAAGTAAAAAATTTCAGAATTGCACCTTGCAATGCGGAGAAATTACTGTTTGTGCATTTATAATATTCAATGATTTTTGCCATTGAAAACGTCCAGAAATGATTGAAGCTACTGACTGAACGAAAGGAGCTGGCATCTCACTCTCTTTGAATCTTCTTTATCATGCTAAGAGGAGCAGGAAAAAGCAAAAAATTTCAGAATTGCACCTTGCAATGCGGAGAAATTACTGTTTGTGCATTTACAATATTCATTGATTTTTGCCATTGAAAAACGTCCAGAAATGATTGAAGCTACTGACTGAATGAAAGGAGCTGGCATCTCACTCTCTTTGAATCTTCTTTATCATGCTAAGAGGAGCAGGAAAAAGCAAAAAATTTCAGAATTGCACCTTGCAATGCGGAGAAATTACTGTTTGTGCATTTACAATATTCATTGATTTTTGCCATTGAAAAACATCATGTTATTCATATACCAGAAATGTTTGAAGCTACTGACTGAATGAAAGGAGCTGACATCTCACGCTCTTTGAATCTTCTTTATCATGCTAAGAGGAGCAGGAAAAAGCAAAAAATTTCAGAATTGCACCTTGCAATGCGGAGAAATTACTGTTTGTGCATTTACAATATTCATTGATTTTTGCCATTGAAAAACGTCCAGAATTGATTGAAGCTACTGACTGAATGAAAGGAGCTGGCATCTCACTCTCTTTGAATCTTCTTTATCATGCTAAGAGGAGCAGGAAAAAGCAAAAAATTTCAGAATTGCACCTTGCAATGCGGAGAAATTACTGTTTGTGCATTTACAATATTCATTGATTTTTGCCATTGAAAAACATCATGTTATTCATATACCAGAAATGTTTGAAGCTACTGACTGAATGAAAGGAGCTGGCATCTCACTCTCTTTGAATCTTCTTTATCATGCTAAGAGGAGCAGGAAAAAGCAAAAAATTTCAGAATTGCACCTTGCAATGCGGAGAAATTACTGTTTGTGCATTTACAATATTCATTGATTTTTGCCATTGAAAAACATCATGTTATTCATATACCAGAAATGTTTGAAGCTACTGACTGAATGAAAGGAGCTGGCATCTCACTCTCTTTGAATCTTCTTTATCATGCTAAGAGGAGCAGGGAAAAGCAAAAAATTTCAGAATTGCACCTTGCAATGTGGAGAAATTACTGTTTGTGCGTTTACAATATTCATTGATTTTTACCATTGAAAAACGTCCAGAAATGATTGAAGCTACTGACTGAATGAAAGTAGCTGGCATCTCACTCTCTTTGAATCTTCTTTATCATGCTAAGACGAGCAGGAAAAAGCAAAAAATTTCAGACTTGCACCTTGCAATGCGGAGAAATTACTGTTTGTGCATTTACAATATTCATTGATTTTTGCCATTGAAAAACATCATGTTATTCATATACCAGAAATGTTTGAAGCTACTGACTGAATGAAAGGAGCTGGCATCTCACTCTCTTTGAATCTTCTTTATCATGCTAAGAGGAGCAGGAAAAAGCAAAAAATTTCAGAATTGCACCTTGCAATGCGGAGAAATTACTGTTTGTGCATTTACAATATTCATTGATTTTTGCCATTGAAAAACGTCCAGAAATGATTGAAGCTACTGACTGAATGAAAGGAGCTGGCATCTCACTCTCTTTGAATCTTCTTTATCATGCTAAGAGGAGCAGGAAAAAGCAAAAAATTTCAGAATTGCACCTTGCAATGCGGAGAAATTACTGTTTGTGCATTTACAATATTCATTGATTTTTGCCATTGAAAAACATCATGTTATTCATATACCAGAAATGTTTGAAGCTACTGACTGAATGAAAGGAGCTGGCATCTCACTCTCTTTGAATCTTCTTTATCATGCTAAGAGGAGCAGGAAAAAGCAAAAAATTTCAGAATTGCACCTTGCAATGCGGAGAAATTACTGTTTGTGCATTTACAATATTCATTGATTTTTGCCATTGAAAAACGTCCAGAAATGATTGAAGCTACTGACTGAATGAAAGGAGCTGGCATCTCACTCTCTTTGAATCTTCTTTATCATGCTAAGAGGAGCAGGAAAAAGCAAAAAATTTCAGAATTGCACCTTGCAATGCGGAGAAATTACTGTTTGTGCATTTACAATATTCATTGATTTTTGCCATTGAAAAACGTCCAGAAATGATTGAAGCTACTGACTGAATGAAAGGAGCTGGCATCTCACTCTCTTTGAATCTTCTTTATCATGCTAAGAGGAGCAGGAAAAAGCAAAAAAATTCAGAATTGCACCTTGCAATGCGGAGAAATTACTGTTTGTGCATTTACAATATTCATTGATTTTTGCCATTGAAAAACATCATGTTATTCATATACCAGAAATGTTTGAAGCTACTGACTGAATGAAAGGAGCTGGCATCTCACTCTCTTTGAATCTTCTTTATCATGCTAAGAGGAGCAGGAAAAAGCAAAAAATTTCAGAATTGCACCTTGCAATGCGGAAAAATTACTGTTTGTGCATTTACAATATTCATTGATTTTTGCCATTGAAAAACATCATGTTATTCATATACCAGAAATGTTTGAAGCTACTGACTGAATGAAAGGAGCTGGCATCTCACTCTCTTTGAATCTTCTTTATCATGCTAAGAGGAGCAGGAAAAAGCAAAAAATTTCAGAATTGCACCTTGCAATGCGGAGAAATTACTGTTTGTGCATTTACAATATTCATTGATTTTTGCCATTGAAAAACGTCCAGAAATGATTGAAGCTACTGACTGAATGAAAGGAGCTGGCATCTCACTCTCTTTGAATCTTCTTTATCATGCTAAGAGGAGCAGGAAAAAGCAAAACATTTCAGAATTGCACCTTGCAATGCGGAGAAATTACTGTTTGTGCATTTACAACATTCATTGATTTTTGCCATTGAAAAACGTCCAGAAATGATTGAAGCTACTGACTGAATGAAAGGAGCTGGCATCTCACTCTCTTTGAATCTTCTTTATCATGCTAAGAGGAGCAGGAAAAAGCAAAAAATTTCAGAATTGCACCTTGCAATGCGGAGAAATTACTGTTTGTGCATTTACAATATTCATTGATTTTTGCCATTGAAAAACGTCCAGAAATGATTGAAGCTACTGACTGAATGAAAGGAGCTGGCATCTCACGCTCTTTGAATCTTCTTTATCATGCTAAGAGGAGCAGGAAAAAGCAAAAAATTTCAGAATTGCACCTTGCAATGCGGAGAAATTACTGTTTGTGCATTTACAATATTCATTGATTTTTGCCATTGAAAAACATCATGTTATTCATATACCAGAAATGTTTGAAGCTACTGACTGAATGAAAGGAGCTGGCATCTCATTCTCTTTGAATCTTCTTTATCATGCTAAGAGGAGCAGGAAAAAGCAAAAAATTTCAGAATTGCACCTTGCAATGCGGAGAAATTACTGTTTGTGCATTTACAATATTCATTGATTTTTGCCATTGAAAAACGTCCAGAAATGATTGAAGCTACTGACTGAATGAAAGGAGCTGGCATCTCACTCTCTTTGAATCTTGTTTATCATGCTAAGAGGAGCAGGAAAAAGCAAAAAATTTCAGAATTGCACCTTGCAATGCGGAGAAATTACTGTTTGTGCATTTACAATATTCATTGATTTTTGCCATTGAAAAACATCATGTTATTCATATACCAGAAATGATTGAAGCTACTGACTGAATGAAAGGAGCTGGCATCTCACTCTCTTTGAATCTTCTTTATCATGCTAAGAGGAGCAGGAAAAAGTAAAAAATTTCAGAATTGCACCTTGCAATGCGGAGAAATTACTGTTTGTGCATTTATAATATTCAATGATTTTTGCCATTGAAAACGTCCAGAAATGATTGAAGCTACTGACTGAACGAAAGGAGCTGGCATCTCACTCTCTTTGAATCTTCTTTATCATGCTAAGAGGAGCAGGAAAAAGCAAAAAATTTCAGAATTGCACCTTGCAATGCGGAGAAATTACTGTTTGTGCATTTACAATATTCATTGATTTTTGCCATTGAAAAACGTCCAGAAATGATTGAAGCTACTGACTGAATGAAAGGAGCTGGCATCTCACTCTCTTTGAATCTTCTTTATCATGCTAAGAGGAGCAGGAAAAAGCAAAAAATTTCAGAATTGCACTTTGCAATGCGGAGAAATTACTGTTTGTGCATTTACAATATTCATTGATTTTTGCCATTGAAAAACATCATGTTATTCATATACCAGAAATGATTGAAGCTACTGACTGAATGAAAGGAGCTGACATCTCACGCTCTTTGAATCTTCTTTATCATGCTAAGAGGAGCAGGAAAAAGCAAAAAATTTCAGAATTGCACCTTGCAATGCGGAGAAATTACTGTTTGTGCATTTACAATATTCATTGATTTTTGCCATTGAAAAACGTCCAGAATTGATTGAAGCTACTGACTGAATGAAAGGAGCTGGCATCTCACTCTCTTTGAATCTTCTTTATCATGCTAAGAGGAGCAGGAAAAAGCAAAAAATTTCAGAATTGCACCTTGCAATGCGGAGAAATTACTGTTTGTGCATTTACAATATTCATTGATTTTTGCCATTGAAAAACATCATGTTATTCATATACCAGAAATGTTTGAAGCTACTGACTGAATGAAAGGAGCTGGCATCTCACTCTCTTTGAATCTTCTTTATCATGCTAAGAGGAGCAGGAAAAAGCAAAAAATTTCAGAATTGCACCTTGCAATGCGGAGAAATTACTGTTTGTGCATTTACAATATTCATTGATTTTTGCCATTGAAAAACATCATGTTATTCATATACCAGAAATGTTTGAAGCTACTGACTGAATGAAAGGAGCTTGCATCTCACTCTCTTTGAATCTTCTTTATCATGCTAAGAGGAGCAGGGAAAAGCAAAAAATTTCAGAATTGCACCTTGCAATGTGGAGAAATTACTGTTTGTGCGTTTACAATATTCATTGATTTTTACCATTGAAAAACGTCCAGAAATGATTGAAGCTACTGACTGAATGAAAGTAGCTGGCATCTCACTCTCTTTGAATCTTCTTTATCATGCTAAGACGAGCAGGAAAAAGCAAAAAATTTCAGACTTGCACCTTGCAATGCGGAGAAATTACTGTTTGTGCATTTACAATATTCATTGATTTTTGCCATTGAAAAACATCATGTTATTCATATACCAGAAATGTTTGAAGCTACTGACTGAATGAAAGGAGCTGGCATCTCACTCTCTTTGATTCTTCTTTATCATGCTAAGAGGAGCAGGAAAAAGCAAAAAATTTCAGAATTGCACCTTGCAATGCGGAGAAATTACTGTTTGTGCATTTACAATATTCATTGATTTTTGCCATTGAAAAACGTCCAGAAATGATTGAAGCTACTGACTGAATGAAAGGAGCTGGCATCTCACTCTCTTTGAATCTTGTTTATCATGCTAAGAGGAGCAGGAAAAAGCAAAAAATTTCAGAATTGCACCTTGCAATGCGGAGAAATTACTGTTTGTGCATTTACAATATTCATTGATTTTTGCCATTGAAAAACATCATGTTATTCATATACCAGAAATGATTGAAGCTACTGACTGAATGAAAGGAGCTGGCATCTCACTCTCTTTGAATCTTCTTTATCATGCTAAGAGGAGCAGGAAAAAGTAAAAAATTTCAGAATTGCACCTTGCAATGCGGAGAAATTACTGTTTGTGCATTTATAATATTCAATGATTTTTGCCATTGAAAAACGTCCAGAAATGATTGAAGCTACTGACTGAACGAAAGGAGCTGGCATCTCACTCTCTTTGAATCTTCTTTATCATGCTAAGAGGAGCAGGAAAAAGCAAAAAATTTCAGAATTGCACCTTGCAATGCGGAGAAGTTACTGTTTGTGCATTTACAATATTCATTGATTTTTGCCATTGAAAAACGTCCAGAAATGATTGAAGCTACTGACTGAATGAAAGGAGCTGGCATCTCACTCTCTTTGAATCTTCTTTATCATGCTAAGAGGAGCAGGAAAAAGCAAAAAATTTCAGAATTGCACCTTGCAATGCGGAGAAATTACTGTTTGTGCATTTACAATATTCATTGATTTTTGCCATTGAAAAACATCATGTTATTCATATACCAGAAATGTTTGAAGCTACTGACTGAATGAAAGGAGCTGACATCTCACGCTCTTTGAATCTTCTTTATCATGCTAAGAGGAGCAGGAAAAAGCAAAAAATTTCAGAATTGCACCTTGCAATGCGGAGAAATTACTGTTTGTGCATTTACAATATTCATTGATTTTTGCCATTGAAAAACGTCCAGAATTGATTGAAGCTACTGACTGAATGAAAGGAGCTGGCATCTCACTCTCTTTGAATCTTCTTTATCATGCTAAGAGGAGCAGGAAAAAGCAAAAAATTTCAGAATTGCACCTTGCAATGCGGAGAAATTACTGTTTGTGCATTTACAATATTCATTGATTTTTGCCATTGAAAAACATCATGTTATTCATATACCAGAAATGTTTGAAGCTACTGACTGAATGAAAGGAGCTGGCATCTCACTCTCTTTGAATCTTCTTTATCATGCTAAGAGGAGCAGGAAAAAGCAAAAAATTTCAGAATTGCACCTTGCAATGCGGAGAAATTACTGTTTGTGCATTTACAATATTCATTGATTTTTGCCATTGAAAAACGTCCAGAAATGATTGAAGCTACTGACTGAATGAAAGGAGCTGGCATCTCACTCTCTTTGAATCTTCTTTATCATGCTAAGAGGAGCAGGAAAAAGCAAAAAATTTCAGAATTGCACCTTGCAATGCGGAGAAATTACTGTTTGTGCATTTACAATATTCATTGATTTTTGCCTTTGAAAAACATCATGTTATTCATATACCAGAAATGTTTGAAGCTACTGACTGAATGAAAGGAGCTGACATCTCACGCTCTTTGAATCTTCTTTATCATGCTAAGAGGAGCAGGAAAAAGCAAAACATTTCAGAATTGCACCTTGCAATGCGGAGAAATTACTGTTTGTGCATTTACAATATTCATTGATTTTTGCCATTGAAAAACATCATGTTATTCATATACCAGAAATGTTTGAAGCTACTGACTGAATGAAAGGAGCTGGCATCTCACTCTCTTTGAATTTTCTTTATCATGCTAAGAGGAGCAGGAAAAAGCAAAAAATTTCAGAATTGCACCTTGCAATGCGGAGAAATTACTGTTTGTGCATTTACAATATTCATTGATTTTTGCCATTGAAAAACGTCCAGAAATGATTGAAGCTACTGACTGAATGAAAGGAGCTGGCATCTCACTCTCTTTGAATCTTCTTTATCATGCTAAGAGGAGCAGGAAAAAGCAAAAAATTTCAGAATTGCACCTTGCAATGCGGAGAAATTACTGTTTGTGCATTTACAATATTCATTGATTTTTGCCATTGAAAAACATCATGTTATTCATATACCAGAAATGTTTGAAGCTACTGACTGAATGAAAGGAGCTGACATCTCACGCTCTTTGAATCTTCTTTATCATGCTAAGAGGAGCAGGAAAAAGCAAAAAATTTCAGAATTGCACCTTGCAATGCGGAGAAATTACTGTTTGTGCATTTACAATATTCATTGATTTTTGCCATTGAAAAACGTCCAGAAATGATTGAAGCTACTGACTGAATGAAAGGAGCTGGCATCTCACTCTCTTTGAATCTTCTTTATCATGCTAAGAGGAGCAGGAAAAAGCAAAAAATTTCAGAATTGCACCTTGCAATGCGGAGAAATTACTGTTTGTGCATTTACAATATTCATTGATTTTTGCCATTGAAAAACATCATGTTATTCATATACCAGAAATGTTTGAAGCTACTGACTGAATGAAAGGAGCTGGCATCTCACTCTCTTTGAATCTTCTTTATCATGCTAAGAGGAGCAGGAAAAAGCAAAAAATTTCAGAATTGCACCTTGCAATGCGGAGAAATTACTGTTTGTGCATTTACAATATTCATTGATTTTTGCCATTGAAAAACGTCCAGAAATGATTGAAGCTACTGACTGAATGAAAGGAGCTGGCATCTCACTCTCTTTGAATCTTCTTTATCATGCTAAGAGGAGCAGGAAAAAGCAAAAAATTTCAGAATTGCACCTTGCAATGCGGAGAAATTACTGTTTGTGCATTTACAATATTCATTGATTTTTGCCTTTGAAAAACATCATGTTATTCATATACCAGAAATGTTTGAAGCTACTGACTGAATGAAAGGAGCTGACATCTCACGCTCTTTGAATCTTCTTTATCATGCTAAGAGGAGCAGGAAAAAGCAAAACATTTCAGAATTGCACCTTGCAATGCGGAGAAATTACTGTTTGTGCATTTACAATATTCATTGATTTTTGCCATTGAAAAACGTCCAGAAATGATTGAAGCTACTGACTGAATGAAAGGAGCTGGCATCTCACTCTCTTTGAATCTTCTTTATCATGCTAAGAGGAGCAGGAAAAAGCAAAAAATTTCAGAATTGCACCTTGCAATGCGGAGAAATTACTGTTTGTGCATTTACAATATTCATTGATTTTTGCCTTTGAAAAACATCATGTTATTCATATACCAGAAATGTTTGAAGCTACTGACTGAATGAAAGGAGCTGGCATCTCACTCTCTTTGAATCTTCTTTATCATGCTAAGAGGAGCAGGAAAAAGCAAAAAATTTCAGAATTGCACCTTGCAATGCGGAGAAATTACTGTTTGTGCATTTACAATATTCATTGATTTTTGCCATTGAAAAACGTCCAGAAATGATTGAAGCTACTGACTGAATGAAAGGAGCTGGCATCTCACTCTCTTTGAATCTTCTTTATCATGCTAAGAGGAGCAGGAAAAAGCAAAAAATTTCAGAATTGCACTTTGCAATGCGGAGAAATTACTGTTTGTGCATTTACAATATTCATTGATTTTTGCCATTGAAAAACATCATGTTATTCATATACCAGAAATGTTTGAAGCTACTGACTGAATGAAAGGAGCTGACATCTCACGCTCTTTGAATCTTCTTTATCATGCTAAGAGGAGCAGGAAAAAGCAAAAAATTTCAGAATTGCACCTTGCAATGCGGAGAAATTACTGTTTGTGCATTTACAATATTCATTGATTTTTGCCATTGAAAAACGTCCAGAAATGATTGAAGCTACTGACTGAATGAAAGGAGCTGGCATCTCACTCTCTTTGAATCTTCTTTATCATGCTAAGAGGAGCAGGAAAAAGCAAAAAAATTCAGAATTGCACCTTGCAATGCGGAGAAATTACTGTTTGTGCATTTACAATATTCATTGATTTTTGCCATTGAAAAACATCATGTTATTCATATACCAGAAATGTTTGAAGCTACTGACTGAATGAAAGGAGCTGGCATCTCACTCTCTTTGAATCTTCTTTATCATGCTAAGAGGAGCAGGAAAAAGCAAAAAATTTCAGAATTGCACCTTGCAATGCGGAAAAATTACTGTTTGTGCATTTACAATATTCATTGATTTTTGCCATTGAAAAACATCATGTTATTCATATACCAGAAATGTTTGAAGCTACTGACTGAATGAAAGGAGCTGGCATCTCACTCTCTTTGAATCTTCTTTATCATGCTAAGAGGAGCAGGAAAAAGCAAAAAATTTCAGAATTGCACCTTGCAATGCGGAGAAATTACTGTTTGTGCATTTACAATATTCATTGATTTTTGCCATTGAAAAACGTCCAGAAATGATTGAAGCTACTGACTGAATGAAAGGAGCTGGCATCTCACTCTCTTTGAATCTTCTTTATCATGCTAAGAGGAGCAGGAAAAAGCAAAACATTTCAGAATTGCACCTTGCAATGCGGAGAAATTACTGTTTGTGCATTTACAACATTCATTGATTTTTGCCATTGAAAAACGTCCAGAAATGATTGAAGCTACTGACTGAATGAAAGGAGCTGGCATCTCACTCTCTTTGAATCTTCTTTATCATGCTAAGAGGAGCAGGAAAAAGCAAAAAATTTCAGAATTGCACCTTGCAATGCGGAGAAATTACTGTTTGTGCATTTACAATATTCATTGATTTTTGCCATTGAAAAACGTCCAGAAATGATTGAAGCTACTGACTGAATGAAAGGAGCTGGCATCTCACTCTCTTTGAATCTTCTTTATCATGCTAAGAGGAGCAGGAAAAAGCAAAAAATTTCAGAATTGCACCTTGCAATGCGGAGAAATTACTGTTTGTGCATTTACAATATTCATTGATTTTTGCCATTGAAAAACATCATGTTATTCATATACCAGAAATGTTTGAAGCTACTGACTGAATGAAAGGAGCTGGCATCTCACTCTCTTTGAATCTTCTTTATCATGCTAAGAGGAGCAGGAAAAAGCAAAAAATTTCAGAATTGCACCTTGCAATGCGGAGAAATTACTGTTTGTGCATTTACAATATTCATTGATTTTTGCCATTGAAAAACGTCCAGAAATGATTGAAGCTACTGACTGAATGAAAGGAGCTGGCATCTCACTCTCTTTGAATCTTGTTTATCATGCTAAGAGGAGCAGGAAAAAGCAAAAAATTTCAGAATTGCACCTTGCAATGCGGAGAAATTACTGTTTGTGCATTTACAATATTCATTGATTTTTGCCATTGAAAAACATCATGTTATTCATATACCAGAAATGATTGAAGCTACTGACTGAATGAAAGGAGCTGGCATCTCACTCTCTTTGAATCTTCTTTATCATGCTAAGAGGAGCAGGAAAAAGTAAAAAATTTCAGAATTGCACCTTGCAATGCGGAGAAATTACTGTTTGTGCATTTATAATATTCAATGATTTTTGCCATTGAAAAACGTCCAGAAATGATTGAAGCTACTGACTGAACGAAAGGAGCTGGCATCTCACTCTCTTTGAATCTTCTTTATCATGCTAAGAGGAGCAGGAAAAAGCAAAAAATTTCAGAATTGCACCTTGCAATGCGGAGAAATTACTGTTTGTGCATTTACAATATTCATTGATTTTTGCCATTGAAAAATGTCCAGAAATGATTGAAGCTACTGACTGAATGAAAGGAGCTGGCATCTCACTCTCTTTGAATCTTCTTTATCATGCTAAGAGGAGCAGGAAAAAGCAAAAAATTTCAGAATTGCACCTTGCAATGCGGAGAAATTACTGTTTGTGCATTTACAATATTCATTGATTTTTGCCATTGAAAAACATCATGTTATTCATATACCAGAAATGTTTGAAGCTACTGACTGAATGAAAGGAGCTGACATCTCACGCTCTTTGAATCTTCTTTATCATGCTAAGAGGAGCAGGAAAAAGCAAAAAATTTCAGAATTGCACCTTGCAATGCGGAGAAATTACTGTTTGTGCATTTACAATATTCATTGATTTTTGCCATTGAAAAACGTCCAGAATTGATTGAAGCTACTGACTGAATGAAAGGAGCTGGCATCTCACTCTCTTTGAATCTTCTTTATCATGCTAAGAGGAGCAGGAAAAAGCAAAAAATTTCAGAATTGCACCTTGCAATGCGGAGAAATTACTGTTTGTGCATTTACAATATTCATTGATTTTTGCCATTGAAAAACATCATGTTATTCATATACCAGAAATGTTTGAAGCTACTGACTGAATGAAAGGAGCTGGCATCTCACTCTCTTTGAATCTTCTTTATCATGCTAAGAGGAGCAGGAAAAAGCAAAAAATTTCAGAATTGCACCTTGCAATGCGGAGAAATTACTGTTTGTGCATTTACAATATTCATTGATTTTTGCCATTGAAAAACATCATGTTATTCATATACCAGAAATGTTTGAAGCTACTGACTGAATGAAAGGAGCTGGCATCTCACTCTCTTTGAATCTTCTTTATCATGCTAAGAGGAGCAGGGAAAAGCAAAAAATTTCAGAATTGCACCTTGCAATGTGGAGAAATTACTGTTTGTGCATTTACAATATTCATTGATTTTTACCATTGAAAAACGTCCAGAAATGATTGAAGCTACTGACTGAATGAAAGTAGCTGGCATCTCACTCTCTTTGAATCTTCTTTATCATGCTAAGAGGAGCAGGAAAAAGCAAAAAATTTCAGACTTGCACCTTGCAATGCGGAGAAATTACTGTTTGTGCATTTACAATATTCATTGATTTTTGCCATTGAAAAACATCATGTTATTCATATACCAGAAATGTTTGAAGCTACTGACTGAATGAAAGGAGCTGGCATCTCACTCTCTTTGAATCTTCTTTATCATGCTAAGAGGAGCAGGAAAAAGCAAAAAATTTCAGAATTGCACCTTTCAATGCGGAGAAATTACTGTTTGTGCATTTACAATATTCATTGATTTTTGCCATTGAAAAACGTCCAGAAATGATTGAAGCTACTGACTGAATGAAAGGAGCTGGCATCTCACTCTCTTTGAATCTTGTTTATCATGCTAAGAGGAGCAGGAAAAAGCAAAAAATTTCAGAATTGCACCTTGCAATGCGGAGAAATTACTGTTTGTGCATTTACAATATTCATTGATTTTTGCCATTGAAAAACATCATGTTATTCATATACCAGAAATGATTGAAGCTACTGACTGAATGAAAGGAGCTGGCATCTCACTCTCTTTGAATCTTCTTTATCATGCTAAGAGGAGCAGGAAAAAGTAAAAAATTTCAGAATTGCACCTTGCAATGCGGAGAAATTACTGTTTGTGCATTTATAATATTCAATGATTTTTGCCATTGAAAAATGTCCAGAAATGATTGAAGCTACTGACTGAACGAAAGGAGCTGGCATCTCACTCTCTTTGAATCTTCTTTATCATGCTAAGAGGAGCAGGAAAAAGCAAAAAATTTCAGAATTGCACCTTGCAATGCGGAGAAATTACTGTTTGTGCATTTACAATATTCATTGATTTTTGCCATTGAAAAACGTCCAGAAATGATTGAAGCTACTGACTGAATGAAAGGAGCTGGCATCTCACTCTCTTTGAATCTTCTTTATCATGCTAAGAGGAGCAGGAAAAAGCAAAAAATTTCAGAATTGCACCTTGCAATGCGGAGAAATTACTGTTTGTGCATTTACAATATTCATTGATTTTTGCCATTGAAAAACATCATGTTATTCATATACCAGAAATGTTTGAAGCTACTGACTGAATGAAAGGAGCTGACATCTCACGCTCTTTGAATCTTCTTTATCATGCTAAGAGGAGCAGGAAAAAGCAAAAAATTTCAGAATTGCACCTTGCAATGCGGAGAAATTACTGTTTGTGCATTTACAATATTCATTGATTTTTGCCATTGAAAAACGTCCAGAATTGATTGAAGCTACTGACTGAATGAAAGGAGCTGGCATCTCACTCTCTTTGAATCTTCTTTATCATGCTAAGAGGAGCAGGAAAAAGCAAAAAATTTCAGAATTGCACCTTGCAATGCGGAGAAATTACTGTTTGTGCATTTACAATATTCATTGATTTTTGCCATTGAAAAACATCATGTTATTCATATACCAGAAATGTTTGAAGCTACTGACTGAATGAAAGGAGCTGGCATCTCACTCTCTTTGAATCTTCTTTATCATGCTAAGAGGAGCAGGAAAAAGCAAAAAATTTCAGAATTGCACCTTGCAATGCGGAGAAATTACTGTTTGTGCATTTACAATATTCATTGATTTTTGCCATTGAAAAACATCATGTTATTCATATACCAGAAATGTTTGAAGCTACTGTCTGAATGAAAGGAGCTGGCATCTCACTCTCTTTGAATCTTCTTTATCATGCTAAGAGGAGCAGGGAAAAGCAAAAAATTTCAGAATTGCACCTTGCAATGTGGAGAAATTACTGTTTGTGCATTTACAATATTCATTGATTTTTACCATTGAAAAACGTCCAGAAATAATTGAAGCTACTGACTGAATGAAAGTAGCTGGCATCTCACTCTCTTTGAATCTTCTTTATCATGCTAAGACGAGCAGGAAAAAGCAAAAAATTTCAGACTTGCACCTTGCAATGCGGAGAAATTACTGTTTGTGCATTTACAATATTCATTGATTTTTGCCATTGAAAAACATCATGTTATTCATATACCAGAAATGTTTGAAGCTACTGACTGAATGAAAGGAGCTGGCATCTCACTCTCTTTGAATCTTCTTTATCATGCTAAGAGGAGCAGGAAAAAGCAAAAAATTTCAGAATTGCATCTTGCAATGCGGAGAAATTACTGTTTGTGCATTTACAATATTCATTGATTTTTGCCATTGAAAAACGTCCAGAAATGATTGAAGCTACTGACTGAATGAAAGGAGCTGGCATCTCACTCTCTTTGAATCTTCTTTATCATGCTAAGAGGAGCAGGAAAAAGCAAAAAATTTCAGAATTGCACCTTGCAATGCGGAGAAATTACTGTTTGTGCATTTACAATATTCATTGATTTTTGCCATTGAAAAACGTCCAGAAATTATTGAAGCTACTGACTGAATGAAGAGCTGGCATCTCACTCTCTTTGAATCTTCTTTATCATGCTAAGAGGAGCAGGAAAAAGCAAAAAATTTCAGAATTGCACCTTGCAATGCGGAGAAATTACTGTTTGTGCATTTACAATATTCATTGATTTTTGCCATTGAAAAACATGTTATTCATATACCAGAAATGTTTGAAGCTACTGACTGAATGAAAGGAGCTGGCACCTCACTCTCTTTGAATCTTCTTTATCATGCTAAGAGGAGCAGGAAAAAGCAAAAAATTTCAGAATTGCACCTTGCAATGTGGAGAAATTACTGTTTGTGCATTTACAATATTCATTGATTTTTACCATTGAAAAACGTCCAGAAATGATTGAAGCTACTGACTGAATGAAAGTAGCTGGCATCTCACTCTCTTTGAATCTTCTTTATCATGCTAAGACGAGCAGGAAAAAGCAAAAAATTTCAGACTTGCACCTTGCAATGCGGAGAAATTACTGTTTGTGCATTTACAATATTCATTGATTTTTGCCATTGAAAAACATCATGTTATTCATATACCAGAAATGTTTGAAGCTACTGACTGAATGAAAGGAGCTGGCATCTCACTCTCTTTGAATCTTCTTTATCATGCTAAGAGGAGCAGGAAAAAGCAAAAAATTTCAGAATTGCACCTTGCAATGCGGAGAAATTACTGTTTGTGCATTTACAATATTCATTGATTTTTGCCATTGAAAAACGTCCAGAAATGATTGAAGCTACTGACTGAATGAAAGGAGCTGGCATCTCACTCTCTTTGAATCTTCTTTATCATGCTAAGAGGAGCAGGAAAAAGCAAAAAATTTCAGAATTGCACCTTGCAATGCGGAGAAATTACTGTTTGTGCATTTACAATATTCATTGATTTTTGTCATTGAAAAACGTCCAGAAATGATTGAAGCTACTGACTGAATGAAAGGAGCTGGCATCTCACTCTCTTTGAATCTTCTTTATCATGCTAAGAGGAGCAGGAAAAAGCAAAAAATTTCAGAATTGCACCTTGCAATGCGGAGAAATTACTGTTTGTGCATTTACAATATTCATTGATTTTTCCCATTGAAAAACATGTTATTCATATACCAGAAATGTTTGAAGCTACTGACTGAATGAAAGAAGCTGGCACCTCACTCTCTTTGAATCTTCTTTATCATGCTAAGAGGAGCGGGAAAAAGCAAAAAATTTCAGAATTGCACCTTGCAATGCGGAGAAATTACTGTTTGTGCATTTACAATATTCATTGATTTTTGCCATTGAAAAACGTCCAGAAATGATTGAAGGTACTGACTGAATGAAAGGAGCTGGCATCTCACTCTCTTTGAATCTTCTTTATCATGCTAAGAGGAGCAGGAAAAAGCAAAAAATTTCAGAATTGCACCTTGCAATGCGGAGAAATTACTGTTTGTGCATTTACAAAATTCATTGATTTTTGCCATTGAAAAACGTCCAGAAATGATTGAAGCTACTGACTGAATGAAAGGAGCTGGCATCTCACTCTCTTTGAATCTTCTTTATCATGCTAAGAGGAGCAGGAAAAAGCAAAAAATTTCAGAATTGCACCTTGCAATGCGGAGAAATTACAGTTTGTGCATTTACAATATTCATTGATTTTTGCCATTGAGAAACGTCCAGAAATGATTGAAGCTACTGACTGAATGAAAGGAGCTGGCATCTCACTCTCTTTGAATCTTTATCATGCTAAGAGGAGCAGGAAAAAGCAAAAAATTTCAGAATTGCACCTTGCAATGCGGAGAAATTACTGTTTGTGCATTTACAATATTCATTGATTTTTGCCATTGAAAAACATCATGTTATTCATATACCAGAAATGTTTGAAGCTACTGACTGAATGAAAGGAGCTGGCATCTCACTTTCTTTGAATCTTCTTTATCATGCTAAGAGGAGCAGGAAAAAGCAAAAAATTTCAGAATTACACCTTGCAATGTGGAGAAATTACTGTTTGTGCATTTACAATATTCATTGATTTTTACCATTGAAAAACGTCCAGAAATGATTGAAGCTACTGACTGAATGAAAGTAGCTGGCATCTCACTCTCTTTGAATCTTCTTTATCATGCTAAGAGGAGCAGGAAAAAGCAAAAAATTTCAGACTTGCACCTTGCAATGCGGAGAAATTACTGTTTGTGCATTTACAATATTCATTGATTTTTGCCATTGAAAAACATCATGTTATTGATATACCAGAAATGTTTGAAGCTACTGACTGAATGAAAGGAGCTGGCATCTCACTCTCTTTGAATCTTCTTTATCATGCTAAGAGGAGCAGGAAAAAGCAAAAAATTTCAGAATTGCACCTTGCAATGCGGAGAAATTACTGTTTGTGCATTTACAATATTCATTGATTTTTGCCATTGAAAAACATCATGTTATTCATATACCAGAAATGTTTGAAGCTACTGACTGAATGAAAGGAGCTGGCATCTCAATCTCTTTGAATCTTCTTTATCATGCTAAGAGGAGCAGGAAAAAGCAAAAAACTTCAGAATTGCACCTTGCAATGTGGAGAAATTACTGTTTGTGCATTTACAATATTCATTGATTTTTACCATTGAAAAACGTCCAGAAATGATTGAAGCTACTGACTGAATGAAAGTAGCTGGCATCTCACTCTCTTTGAATCTTCTTTATCATGCTAAGAGGAGCAGGAAAAAGCAAAAAATTTCAGACTTGCACCTTGCAATGCGGAGAAATTACTGTTTGTGCATTTACAATATTCATTGATTTTTGCCATTGAAAAACATCATGTTATTCATATACCAGAAATGTTTGAAGCTACTGACTGAATGAAAGGAGCTGGCATCTCACTCTCTTTGAATCTTCTTTATCATGCTAAGAGGAGCAGGAAAAAGCAAAAAATTTCAGAATTGCACCTTGCAATGCGGAGAAATTACTGTTTGTGCATTTACAATATTCATTGATTTTTGCCATTGAAAAACATCATGTTATTCATATACCAGAAATGTTTGAAGCTACTGACTGAATGAAAGGAGCTGACATCTCACTCTCTTTGAATCTTCTTTATCATGCTAAGAGGAGCAGGAAAAAGCAAAAAATTTCAGAATTGCACCTTGCAATGCGGAGAAATTACTGTTTGTGCATTTACAATATTCATTGATTTTTGCCATTGAAAAACGTCCAGAAATGATTGAAGCTACTGACTGAATGAAAGGAGCTGGCATCTCACTCTCTTTGAATCATGCTAAGAGGAGCAGGAAAAAGCAAAAAATTTCAGAATTGCACCTTGCAATGCGGAGAAATTACTGTTTGTGCATTTACAATATTCATTGATTTTTGCCATTGAAAAACATCATGTTATTCATATACCAGAAATGTTTGAAGCTACTGACTGAATGAAAGGAGCTGGCATCTCACTCTCTTTGAATCTTCTTTATCATGCTAAGAGGAGCAGGAAAAAGCAAAAAATTTTATAATTGCACCTTGCAATGTGGAGAAATTACTGTTTGTGCATTTACAATATTCATTGATTTTTACCATTGAAAAACGTCCAGAAATGATTGAAGCTACTGACTGAATGAAAGTAGCTGGCATCTCACTCTCTTTGAATCTTCTTTATCATGCTAAGAGGAGAAGGAAAAAGCAAAAAATTTCAGACTTGCACCTTGCAATGCGGAGAAATTACTGTTTGTGCATTTACAATATTCATTGATTTTTGCCATTGAAAAACATCATGTTATTCATATACCAGAAATGTTTGAAGCTACTGACTGAATGAAAGGAGCTGGCATCTCACTCTCTTTGAATCTTCTTTATCATGCTAAGAGGAGCAGGAAAAAGCAAAAAATTTCAGAATTGCACCTTGCAATGCGGAGAAATTACTGTTTGTGCATTTACAATATTCATTGATTTTTGCCATTGAAAAACGTCCAGAAATGATTGAAGCTACTGACTGAATGAAAGGAGCTGGCATCTCACTCTCTTTGAATCTTCTTTATCATGCTAAGAGGAGCAGGAAAAAGCAAAAAATTTCAGAATTGCACCTTGCAATGCGGAGAAATTACTGTTTGTGCATTTACAATATTCATTGATTTTTACCATTGAAAAACGTCCAGAAATGATTGAAGCTACTGACTGAATGAAAGTAGCTGGCATCTCACTCTCTTTGAATCTTCTTTATCATGCTAAGAGGAGCAGGAAAAAGCAAAAAATTTCAGACTTGCACCTTGCAATGCGGAGAAATTACTGTTTGTGCATTTACAATATTCATTGATTTTTGCCATTGAAAAACATCATGTTATTCATATACCAGAAATGTTTGAAGCTACTGACTGAATGAAAGGAGCTGGCATCTCACTCTCTTTGAATCTTCTTTATCATGCTAAGAGGAGCAGGAAAAAGCAAAAAATTTCAGAATTGCACCTTGCAATGCGGAGAAATTACTGTTTGTGCATTTACAATATTCATTGATTTTTGCCATTGAAAAACATCATGTTATTCATATACCAGAAATGTTTGAAGCTACTGACTGAATGAAAGGAGCTGACATCTCACTCTCTTTGAATCTTCTTTATCATGCTAAGAGGAGCAGGAAAAAGCAAAAAATTTCAGAATTGCACCTTGCAATGCGGAGAAATTACTGTTTGTGCATTTGCAATATTCATTGATTTTTGCCATTGAAAAACGTCCAGAAATGATTGAAGCTACTGACTGAATGAAAGGAGCTGGCATCTCACTCTCTTTGAATCTTCTTTATCATGCTAAGAGGAGCAGGAAAAAGCAAAAAATTTCAGAATTGCACCTTGCAATGCGGAGAAATTACTGTTTGTGCATTTACAATATTCATTGATTTTTGCCATTGAAAAACATCATGTTATTCATATACCAGAAATGTTTGAAGCTACTGACTGAATGAAAGGAGCTGGCATCTCACTCTCTTTGAATCTTCTTTATCATGCTAAGAGGAGCAGGAAAAAGCAAAAAATTTCAGAATTGCACCTTGCAATGCGGAGAAATTACTGTTTGTGCATTTACAATATTCATTGATTTTTGCCATTGAAAAACGTCCAGAAATGATTGAAGCTACTGACTGAATGAAAGGAGCTGGCATCTCACTCTCTTTGAATCTTGTTTATCATGCTAAGAGGAGCAGGAAAAAGCAAAAAATTTCAGAATTGCACCTTGCAATGCGGAGAAATTACTGTTTGTGCATTTACAATATTCATTGATTTTTGCCATTGAAAAACATCATGTTATTCATATACCAGAAATGATTGAAGCTACTGACTGAATGAAAGGAGCTGGCATCTCACTCTCTTTGAATCTTCTTTATCATGCTAAGAGGAGCAGGAAAAAGTAAAAAATTTCAGAATTGCACCTTGCAATGCGGAGAAATTACTGTTTGTGCATTTATAATATTCAATGATTTTTGCCATTGAAAAACGTCCAGAAATGATTGAAGCTACTGACTGAACGAAAGGAGCTGGCATCTCACTCTCTTTGAATCTTCTTTATCATGCTAAGAGGAGCAGGAAAAAGCAAAAAATTTCAGAATTGCACCTTGCAATGCGGAGAAATTACTGTTTGTGCATTTACAATATTCATTGATTTTTGCCATTGAAAAACGTCCAGAAATGATTGAAGCTACTGACTGAATGAAAGGAGCTGGCATCTCACTCTCTTTGAATCTTCTTTATCATGCTAAGAGGAGCAGGAAAAAGCAAAAAATTTCAGAATTGCACCTTGCAATGCGGAGAAATTACTGTTTGTGCATTTACAATATTCATTGATTTTTGCCATTGAAAAACATCATGTTATTCATATACCAGAAATGTTTGAAGCTACTGACTGAATGAAAGGAGCTGACATCTCACGCTCTTTGAATCTTCTTTATCATGCTAAGAGGAGCAGGAAAAAGCAAAAAATTTCAGAATTGCACCTTGCAATGCGGAGAAATTACTGTTTGTGCATTTACAATATTCATTGATTTTTGCCATTGAAAAACGTCCAGAATTGATTGAAGCTACTGACTGAATGAAAGGAGCTGGCATCTCACTCTCTTTGAATCTTCTTTATCATGCTAAGAGGAGCAGGAAAAAGCAAAAAATTTCAGAATTGCACCTTGCAATGCGGAGAAATTACTGTTTGTGCATTTACAATATTCATTGATTTTTGCCATTGAAAAACATCATGTTATTCATATACCAGAAATGTTTGAAGCTACTGACTGAATGAAAGGAGCTGGCATCTCACTCTCTTTGAATCTTCTTTATCATGCTAAGAGGAGCAGGAAAAAGTAAAAAATTTCAGAATTGCACCTTGCAATGCGGAGAAATTACTGTTTGTGCATTTACAATATTCATTGATTTTTGCCATTGAAAAACATCATGTTATTCATATACCAGAAATGTTTGAAGCTACTGACTGAATGAAAGGAGCTGGCATCTCACTCTCTTTGAATCTTCTTTATCATGCTAAGAGGAGCAGGGAAAAGCAAAAAATTTCAGAATTGCACCTTGCAATGTGGAGAAATTACTGTTTGTGCATTTACAATATTCATTGATTTTTACCATTGAAAAACGTCCAGAAATGATTGAAGCTACTGACTGAATGAAAGTAGCTGGCATCTCACTCTCTTTGAATCTTCTTTATCATGCTAAGACGAGCAGGAAAAAGCAAAAAATTTCAGACTTGCACCTTGCAATGCGGAGAAATTACTGTTTGTGCATTTACAATATTCATTGATTTTTGCCATTGAAAAACATCATGTTATTCATATACCAGAAATGTTTGAAGCTACTGACTGAATGAAAGGAGCTGGCATCTCACTCTCTTTGAATCTTCTTTATCATGCTAAGAGGAGCAGGAAAAAGCAAAAAATTTCAGAATTGCACCTTGCAATGCGGAGAAATTACTGTTTGTGCATTTACAATATTCATTGATTTTTGCCATTTGAAAACGTCCAGAAATGATTGAAGCTACTGACTGAATGAAAGGAGCTGGCATCTCACTCTCTTTGAATCTTGTTTATCATGCTAAGAGGAGCAGGAAAAAGCAAAAAATTTCAGAATTGCACCTTGCAATGCGGAGAAATTACTGTTTGTGCATTTACAATATTCATTGATTTTTGCCATTGAAAAACATCATGTTATTCATATACCAGAAATGATTGAAGCTACTGACTGAATGAAAGGAGCTGGCATCTCATTCTCTTTGAATCTTCTTTATCATGCTAAGAGGAGCAGGAAAAAGTAAAAAATTTCAGAATTGCACCTTGCAATGCGGAGAAATTACTGTTTGTGCATTTATAATATTCAATGATTTTTGCCATTGAAAAACGTCCAGAAATGATTGAAGCTACTGACTGAACGAAAGGAGCTGGCATCTCACTCTCTTTGAATCTTCTTTATCATGCTAAGAGGAGCAGGAAAAAGCAAAAAATTTCAGAATTGCACCTTGCAATGCGGAGAAATTACTGTTTGTGCATTTACAATATTCATTGATTTTTGCCATTGAAAAACGTCCAGAAATGATTGAAGCTACTGACTGAATGAAAGGAGCTGGCATCTCACTCTCTTTGAATCTTCTTTATCATGCTAAGAGGAGCAGGAAAAAGCAAAAAATTTCAGAATTGCACCTTGCAATGCGGAGAAATTACTGTTTGTGCATTTACAATATTCATTGATTTTTGCCATTGAAAAACATCATGTTATTCATATACCAGAAATGTTTGAAGCTACTGACTGAATGAAAGGAGCTGACATATCACGCTCTTTGAATCTTCTTTATCATGCTAAGAGGAGCAGGAAAAAGCAAAAAATTTCAGAATTGCACCTTGCAATGCGGAGAAATTACTGTTTGTGCATTTACAATATTCATTGATTTTTGCCATTGAAAAACATCCAGAATTGATTGAAGCTACTGACTGAATGAAAGGAGCTGGCATCTCACTCTCTTTGAATCTTCTTTATCATGCTAAGAGGAGCAGGAAAAAGCAAAAAATTTCAGAATTGCACCTTGCAATGCGGAGAAATTACTGTTTGTGCATTTACAATATTCATTGATTTTTGCCATTGAAAAACATCATGTTATTCATATACCAGAAATGTTTGAAGCTACTGACTGAATGAAAGGAGCTGGCATCTCACTCTCTTTGAATCTTCTTTATCATGCTAAGAGGAGCAGGAAAAAGCAAAAAATTTCAGAATTGCACCTTGCAATGCGGAGAAATTACTGTTTGTGCATTTACAATATTCATTGATTTTTGCCATTGAAAAACATCATGTTATTCATATACCAGAAATGTTTGAAGCTACTGACTGAATGAAAGGAGCTGGCATCTCACTCTCTTTGAATCTTCTTTATCATGCTAAGAGGAGCAGGGAAAAGCAAAAAATTTCAGAATTGCACCTTGCAATGTGGAGAAATTACTGTTTGTGCATTTACAATATTCATTGATTTTTACCATTGAAAAACGTCCAGAAATGATTGAAGCTACTGACTGAATGAAAGTAGCTGGCATCTCACTCTCTTTGAATCTTCTTTATCATGCTAAGACGAGCAGGAAAAAGCAAAAAATTTCAGACTTGCACCTTGCAATGCGGAGAAATTACTGTTTGTGCATTTACAATATTCATTGATTTTTGCCATTGAAAAACATCATGTTATTCATATACCAGAAATGTTTGAAGCTACTGACTGAATGAAAGGAGCTGGCATCTCACTCTCTTTGAATCTACTTTATCATGCTAAGAGGAGCAGGAAAAAGCAAAAAATTTCAGAATTGCATCTTGCAATGCGGAGAAATTACTGTTTGTGCATTTACAATATTCATTGATTTTTGCCATTGAAAAACGTCCAGAAATGATTGAAGCTACTGACTGAATGAAAGGAGCTGGCATCTCACTCTCTTTGAATCTTCTTTATCATGCTAAGAGGAGCAGGAAAAAGCAAAAAATTTCAGAATTGCACCTTGCAATGCGGAGAAATTACTGTTTGTGCATTTACAATATTCATTGATTTTTGCCATTGAAAAACGTCCAGAAATGATTGAAGCTACTGACTGAATGAAAGGAGCTGGCATCTCACTCTCTTTGAATCTTCTTTATCATGCTAAGAGGAGCAGGAAAAAGCAAAAAATTTCAGAATTGCACCTTGCAATGCGGAGAAATTACTGTTTGTGCATTGACAATATTCATTGATTTTTGCCATTGAAAAACATGTTATTCATATACCAGAAATGTTTGAAGCTACTGACTGAATGAAAGGAGCTGGCACCTCACTCTCTTTGAATCTTCTTTATCATGCTAAGAGGAGCGGGAAAAAGCAAAAAATTTCAGAATTGCACCTTGCAATGCGGAGAAATTACTGTTTGTGCATTTACAAAATTCATTGATTTTTGCCATTGAAAAACGTCCAGAAATGATTGAAGCTACTGACTGAATGAAAGGAGCTGGCATCTCACTCTCTTTGAATCTTCTTTATCATGCTAAGAGGAGCAGGAAAAAGCAAAAAATTTCAGAATTGCACCTTGCAATGCGGAGAAATTACAGTTTGTGCATTTACAATATTCATTGATTTTTGCCATTGAGAAACGTCCAGAAATGATTGAAGCTACTGACTGAATGAAAGGAGCTGGCATCTCACTCTCTTTGAATCTTTATCATGCTAAGAGGAGCAGGAAAAAGCAAAAAATTTCAGAATTGCACCTTGCAATGCGGAGAAATTACTGTTTGTGCATTTACAATATTCATTGATTTTTGCCATTGAAAAACATCATGTTATTCATATACCAGAAATGTTTGAAGCTACTGACTGAATGAAAGGAGCTGGCATCTCACTCTCTTTGAATCTTCTTTATCATGCTAAGAGGAGCAGGAAAAAGCAAAAAATTTCAGAATTGCACCTTGCAATGTGGAGAAATTACTGTTTGTGCATTTACAATATTCATTGATTTTTACCATTGAAAAACGTCCAGAAATGATTGAAGCTACTGACTGAATGAAAGTAGCTGGCATCTCACTCTCTTTGAATCTTCTTTATCATGCTAAGAGGAGCAGGAAAAAGCAAAAAATTTCAGACTTGCACCTTGCAATGCGGAGAAATTACTGTTTGTGCATTTACAATATTCATTGATTTTTGCCATTGAAAAACATCATGTTATTGATATACCAGAAATGTTTGAAGCTACTGACTGAATGAAAGGAGCTGGCATCTCACTCTCTTTGAATCTTCTTTATCATGCTAAGAGGAGCAGGAAAAAGCAAAAAATTTCAGAATTGCACCTTGCAATGCGGAGAAATTACTGTTTGTGCATTTACAATATTCATTGATTTTTTCCATTGAAAAACATCATATTATTCATATACCAGAAATGTTTGAAGCTACTGACTGAATGAAAGGAGCTGGCATCTCAATCTCTTTGAATCTTCTTTATCATGCTAAGAGGAGCAGGAAAAAGCAAAAAACTTCAGAATTGCACCTTGCAATGTGGAGAAATTACTGTTTGTGCATTTACAATATTCATTGATTTTTACCATTGAAAAACGTCCAGAAATGATTGAAGCTACTGACTGAATGAAAGTAGCTGGCATCTCACTCTCTTTGAATCTTCTTTATCATGCTAAGAGGAGCAGGAAAAAGCAAAAAATTTCAGACTTGCACCTTGCAATGCGGAGAAATTACTGTTTGTGCATTTACAATATTCATTGATTTTTGCCATTGAAAAACATCATGTTATTCATATACCAGAAATGTTTGAAGCTACTGACTGAATGAAAGGAGCTGGCATCTCACTCTCTTTGAATCTTCTTTATCATGCTAAGAGGAGCAGGAAAAAGCAAAAAATTTCAGAATTGCACCTTGCAATGCGGAGAAATTACTGTTTGTGCATTTACAATATTCATTGATTTTTGCCATTGAAAAACATCATGTTATTCATATACCAGAAATGTTTGAAGCTACTGACTGAATGAAAGGAGCTGACATCTCACTCTCTTTGAATCTTCTTTATCATGCTAAGAGGAGCAGGAAAAAGCAAAAAATTTCAGAATTGCACCTTGCAATGCGGAGAAATTACTGTTTGTGCATTTACAATATTCATTGATTTTTGCCATTGAAAAACGTCCAGAAATGATTGAAGCTACTGACTGAATGAAAGGAGCTGGCATCTCACTCTCTTTGAATCATGCTAAGAGGAGCAGGAAAAAGCAAAAAATTTCAGAATTGCACCTTGCAATGCGGAGAAATTACTGTTTGTGCATTTACAATATTCATTGATTTTTGCCATTGAAAAACATCATGTTATTCATATACCAGAAATGTTTGAAGCTACTGACTGAATGAAAGGAGCTGGCATCTCACTCTCTTTGAATCTTCTTTATCATGCTAAGAGGAGCATGAAAAAGCAAAAAATTTTATAATTGCACCTTGCAATGTGGAGAAATTACTGTTTGTGCATTTACAATATTCATTGATTTTTACCATTGAAAAACGTCCAGAAATGATTGAAGCTACTGACTGAATGAAAGTAGCTGGCATCTCACTCTCTTTGAATCTTCTTTATCATGCTAAGAGGAGAAGGAAAAAGCAAAAAATTTCAGACTTGCACCTTGCAATGCGGAGAAATTACTGTTTGTGCATTTACAATATTCATTGATTTTTACCATTGAAAAACGTCCAGAAATGATTGAAGCTACTGACTGAATGAAAGGAGCTGGCATCTCACTCTCTTTGAATCTTCTTTATCATGCTAAGAGGAGCAGGAAAAAGCAAAAAATTTCAGAATTGCACCTTGCAATGCGGAGAAATTACTGTTTGTGCATTTACAATATTCATTGATTTTTGCCATTGAAAAACGTCCAGAAATGATTGAAGCTACTGACTGAATGAAAGGAGCTGGCATCTCACTCTCTTTGAATCTTCTTTATCATGCTAAGAGGAGCAGGAAAAAGCAAAAAATTTCAGAATTGCACCTTGCAATGCGGAGAAATTACTGTTTGTGCATTTACAATATTCATTGATTTTTACCATTGAAAAACGTCCAGAAATGATTGAAGCTACTGACTGAATGAAAGTAGCTGGCATCTCACTCTCTTTGAATCTTCTTTATCATGCTAAGAGGAGCAGGAAAAAGCAAAAAATTTCAGACTTGCACCTTGCAATGCGGAGAAATTACTGTTTGTGCATTTACAATATTCATTGATTTTTGCCATTGAAAAACATCATGTTATTCATATACCAGAAATGTTTGAAGCTACTGACTGAATGAAAGGAGCTGGCATCTCACTCTCTTTGAATCTTCTTTATCATGCTAAGAGGAGCAGGAAAAAGCAAAAAATTTCAGAATTGCACCTTGCAATGCGGAGAAATTACAGTTTGTGCATTTACAATATTCATTGATTTTTGCCATTGAGAAACGTCCAGAAATGATTGAAGCTACTGACTGAATGAAAGGAGCTGGCATCTCACTCTCTTTGAATCTTTATCATGCTAAGAGGAGCAGGAAAAAGCAAAAAATTTCAGAATTGCACCTTGCAATGCGGAGAAATTACTGTTTGTGCATTTACAATATTCATTGATTTTTTCCATTGAAAAACATCATGTTATTCATATACCAGAAATGTTTGAAGCTACTGACTGAATGAAAGGAGCTGGCATCTCAATCTCTTTGAATCTTCTTTATCATGCTAAGAGGAGCAGGAAAAAGCAAAAAACTTCAGAATTGCACCTTGCAATGTGGAGAAATTACTGTTTGTGCATTTACAATATTCATTGATTTTTACCATTGAAAAACGTCCAGAAATGATTGAAGCTACTGACTGAATGAAAGTAGCTGGCATCTCACTCTCTTTGAATCTTCTTTATCATGCTAAGAGGAGCAGGAAAAAGCAAAAAATTTCAGACTTGCACCTTGCAATGCGGAGAAATTACTGTTTGTGCATTTACAATATTCATTGATTTTTGCCATTGAAAAACATCATGTTATTCATATACCAGAAATGTTTGAAGCTACTGACTGAATGAAAGGAGCTGACATCTCACTCTCTTTGAATCTTCTTTATCATGCTAAGAGGAGCAGGAAAAAGCAAAAAATTTCAGAATTGCACCTTGCAATGCGGAGAAATTACTGTTTGTGCATTTACAATATTCATTGATTTTTGCCATTGAAAAACGTCCAGAAATGATTGAAGCTACTGACTGAATGAAAGGAGCTGGCATCTCACTCTCTTTGAATCATGCTAAGAGGAGCAGGAAAAAGCAAAAAATTTCAGAATTGCACCTTGCAATGCGGAGAAATTACTGTTTGTGCATTTACAATATTCATTGATTTTTGCCATTGAAAAACATCATGTTATTCATATACCAGAAATGTTTGAAGCTACTGACTGAATGAAAGGAGCTGGCATCTCACTCTCTTTGAATCTTCTTTATCATGCTAAGAGGAGCAGGAAAAAGCAAAAAATTTTATAATTGCACCTTGCAATGTGGAGAAATTACTGTTTGTGCATTTACAATATTCATTGATTTTTACCATTGAAAAACGTAAAGAAATGATTGAAGCTACTGACTGAATGAAAGTAGCTGGCATCTCACTCTCTTTGAATCTTCTTTATCATGCTAAGAGGAGAAGGAAAAAGCAAAAAATTTCAGACTTGCACCTTGCAATGCGGAGAAATTACTGTTTGTGCATTTACAATATTCATTGATTTTTGCCATTGAAAAACATCATGTTATTCATATACCAGAAATGTTTGAAGCTACTGACTGAATGAAAGGAGCTGGCATCTCACTCTCTTTGAATCTTCTTTATCATGCTAAGAGGAGCAGGAAAAAGCAAAAAATTTCAGAATTGCACCTTGCAATGCGGAGAAATTACTGTTTGTGCATTTACAATATTCATTGATTTTTGCCATTGAAAAACATCATGTTATTCATATACCAGAAATGTTTGAAGCTACTGACTGAATGAAAGGAGCTGACATCTCACTCTCTTTGAATCTTCTTTATCATGCTAAGAGGAGCAGGAAAAAGCAAAAAATTTCAGAATTGCACCTTGCAATGCCGAGAAATTACTGTTTGTGCATTTACAATATTCATTGATTTTTGCCATTGAAAAACGTCCAGAAATGATTGAAGCTACTGACTGAATGAAAGGAGCTGGCATCTCACTCTCTTTGAATCATGCTAAGAGGAGCAGGAAAAAGCAAAAAATTTCAGAATTGCACCTTGCAATGCGGAGAAATTACAGTTTGTGCATTTACAATATTCATTGATTTTTGCCATTGAAAAACATCATGTTATTCATATACCAGAAATGTTTGAAGCTACTGACTGAATGAAAGGAGCTGGCATCTCACTCTCTTTGAATCTTCTTTATCATGCTAAGAGGAGCAGGAAAAAGCAAAAAATTTTAGAATTGCACCTTGCAATGTGGAGAAATTACTGTTTGTGCATTTACAATATTCATTGATTTTTACCATTGAAAAACGTCCAGAAATGATTGAAGCTACTGACTGAATGAAAGTAGCTGGCATCTCACTCTCTTTGAATCTTCTTTATCATGCTAAGAGGAGCAGGAAAAAGCAAAAAATTTCAGACTTGCACCTTGCAATGCGGAGAAATTACTGTTTGTGCATTTACAATATTCATTGATTTTTGCCATTGAAAAACATCATGTTATTCATATACCAGAAATGTTTGAAGCTACTGACTGAATGAAAGGAGCTGGCATCTCACTCTCTTTGAATCTTCTTTATCATGCTAAGAGGAGCAGGAAAAAGCAAAAAATTTCAGAATTGCACCTTGCAATGCGGAGAAATTACTGTTTGTGCATTTACAATATTCATTGATTTTTGCCATTGAAAAACGTCCAGAAATGATTGAAGCTACTGTCTGAATGAAAGGAGCTGGCATCTCACTCTCTTTGAATCTTCTTTATCATGCTAAGAGGAGCAGGAAAAAACAAAAAATTTCAGAATTGCACCTTGCAATGCGGAGAAATTACTGTTTGTGCATTTACAATATTCATTGATTTTTGCCATTGAAAAACATCATGTTATTCATATACCAGAAATGTTTGATGCTACTGACTGAATGAAAGGAGCTGACATCTCACTCTCTTTGAATCTTCTTTATCATGCTAAGAGGAGCAGGAAAAAGCAAAAAATTTCAGAATTGCACCTTGCAATGCGGAGAAATTACTGTTTGTGCATTTACAATATTCATTGATTTTTGCCATTGAAAAACGTCCAGAAATGATTGAAGCTACTGACTGAATGAAAGGAGCTGGCATCTCACTCTCTTTGAATCATGCTAAGAGGAGCAGGAAAAAGCAAAAAATTTCAGAATTGCACCTTGCAATGCGGAGAAATTACTGTTTGTGCATTTACAATATTCATTGATTTTTGCCATTGAAAAACATCATGTTATTCATATACCAGAAATGTTTGAAGCTACTGACTGAATGAAAGGAGCTGGCATCTCACTCTCTTTGAATCTTCTTTATCATGCTAAGAGGAGCAGGAAAAAGCAAAAAATTTTATAATTGCACCTTGCAATGTGGAGAAATTACTGTTTGTGCATTTACAATATTCATTGATTTTTACCATTGAAAAACGTCCAGAAATGATTGAAGCTACTGACTGAATGAAAGTAGCTGGCATCTCACTCTCTTTGAATCTTCTTTATCATGCTAAGAGGAGAAGGAAAAAGCAAAAAATTTCAGACTTGCACCTTGCAATGCGGAGAAATTTCTGTTTGTGCATTTACAATATTCATTGATTTTTGCCATTGAAAAACATCATGTTATTCATATACCAGAAATGTTTGAAGCTACTGACTGAATGAAAGGAGCTGGCATCTCACTCTCTTTGAATCTTCTTTATCATGCTAAGAGGAGCAGGAAAAAGCAAAAAATTTCAGAATTGCACCTTGCAATGCGGAGAAATTACTGTTTGTGCATTTACAATATTCATTGATTTTTGCCATTGAAAAACGTCCAGAAATGATTGAAGCTACTGACTGAATGAAAGGAGCTGGCATCTCACTCTCTTTGAATCTTCTTTATCATGCTAAGAGGAGCAGGAAAAAGCAAAAAATTTCAGAATTGCACCTTGCAATGCGGAGAAATTACTGTTTGTGCATTTACAATATTCATTGATTTTTACCATTGAAAAACGTCCAGAAATGATTGAAGCTACTGACTGAATGAAAGTAGCTGGCATCTCACTCTCTTTGAATCTTCTTTATCATGCTAAGAGGAGCAGGAAAAAGCAAAAAATTTCAGACTTGCACCTTGCAATGCGGAGAAATTACTGTTTGTGCATTTACAATATTCATTGATTTTTGCCATTGAAAAACATCATGTTATTCATATACCAGAAATGTTTGAAGCTACTGACTGAATGAAAGGAGCTGGCATCTCACTCTCTTTGAATCTTCTTTATCATGCTAAGAGGAGCAGGAAAAAGCAAAAAATTTCAGAATTGCACCTTGCAATGCGGAGAAATTACTGTTTGTGCATTTACAATATTCATTGATTTTTGCCATTGAAAAACATCATGTTATTCATATACCAGAAATGTTTGAAGCTACTGACTGAATGAAAGGAGCTGACATCTCACTCTCTTTGAATCTTCTTTATCATGCTAAGAGGAGCAGGAAAAAGCAAAAAATTTCAGAATTGCACCTTGCAATGCGGAGAAATTACTGTTTGTGCATTTACAATATTCATTGATTTTTGCCATTGAAAAACGTCCAGAAATGATTGAAGCTACTGACTGAATGAAAGGAGCTGGCATCTCACTCTCTTTGAATCATGCTAAGAGGAGCAGGAAAAAGCAAAAAATTTCAGAATTGCACCTTGCAATGCGGAGAAATTACTGTTTGTGCATTTACAATATTCATTGATTTTTGCCATTGAAAAACATCATGTTATTCATATACCAGAAATGTTTGAAGCTACTGACTGAATGAAAGGAGCTGGCATCTCACTCTCTTTGAATCTTCTTTATCATGCTAAGAGGAGCAGGAAAAAGCAAAAAATTTTAGAATTGCACCTTGCAATGTGGAGAAATTACTGTTTGTGCATTTACAATATTCATTGATTTTTACCATTGAAAAACGTCCAGAAATGATTGAAGCTACTGACTGAATGAAAGTAGCTGGCATCTCACTCTCTTTGAATCTTCTTTATCATGCTAAGAGGAGCAGGAAAAAGCAAAAAAATTCAGACTTGCACCTTGCAATGCGGAGAAATTACTGTTTGTGCATTTACAATATTCATTGATTTTTGCCATTGAAAAACATCATGTTATTCATATACCAGAAATGTTTGAAGCTACTGACTGAATGAAAGGAGCTGGCATCTCACTCTCTTTGAATCTTCTTTATCATGCTAAGAGGAGCAGGAAAAAGCAAAAAATTTCAGAATTGCACCTTGCAATGCGGAGAAATTACTGTTTGTGCATTTACAATATTCATTGATTTTTGCCATTGAAAAACGTCCAGAAATGATTGAAGCTACTGACTGAATGAAAGGAGCTGGCATCTCACTCTCTTTGAATCTTCTTTATCATGCTAAGAGGAGCAGGAAAAAGCAAAAAATTTCAGAATTGCACCTTGCAATGCGGAGAAATTACTGTTTGTGCATTTACAATATTCATTGATTTTTGCCATTGAAAAACGTCCAGAAATGATTGAAGCTACTGACTGAATGAAAGGAGCTGGCATCTCACTCTCTTTGAATCTTCTTTATCATGCTAAGAGGAGCAGGAAAAAGCAAAAAATTTCAGAATTGCACCTTGCAATGCGGAGAAATTACTGTTTGTGCATTTACAATATTCATTGATTTTTGCCATTGAAAAACATGTTATTCATATACCAGAAATGTTTGAAGCTACTGACTGAATGAAAGGAGCTGGCACCTCAATCTCTTTGAATCTTCTTTATCATGCTAAGAGGAGCGGGAAAAAGCAAAAAATTTCAGAATTGCACCTTGCAATGCGGAGAAATTACTGTTTGTGCATTTACAATATTCATTGATTTTTGCCATTGAAAAACGTCCAGAAATGATTGAAGGTACTGACTGAATGAAAGGAGCTGGCATCTCACTCTCTTTGAATCTTCTTTATCATGCTAAGAGGAGCAGGAAAAAGCAAAAAATTTCAGAATTGCACCTTGCAATGCGGAGAAATTACTGTTTGTGCATTTACAATATTCATTGATTTTTGCCATTGAAAAACGTCCAGAAATGATTGAAGCTACTGACTGAATGAAAGGAGCTGGCATCTCACTCTCTTTGAATCTTCTTTATCATGCTAAGAGGAGCAGGAAAAAGCAAAAAATTTCAGAATTGCACCTTGCAATGCGGAGAAATTACTGTTTGTGCATTTACAATATTCATTGATTTTTGCCATTGAAAAACATCCAGAAATGATTGAAGCTACTGACTGAATGAAAGGAGCTGGCATCTCACTCTCTTTGAATCTTCTTTATCATGCTAAGAGGAGCAGGAAAAAGCAAAAAATTTCAGACTTGCACCTTGCAATGCGGAGAAATTACTGTTTGTGCATTTACAATATTCATTTATTTTTGCCATTGAAAAACATCATGTTATTCATATACCAGAAATGTTTGAAGCTACTGACTGAATGAAAGGAGCTGGCATCTCACTCTCTTTGAATCTTCTTTATCATGCTAAGAGGAGCAGGAAAAAGCAAAAAATTTCAGAATTGCACCTTGCAATGCGGAGAAATTACTGTTTGTGCATTTACAATATTCATTGATTTTTGCCATTGAAAAACATAATGTTATTCATATACCAGAAATGTTTGAAGCTACTGACTGAATGAAAGGAGCTGGCATCTCAATCTCTTTGAATCTTCTTTATCATGCTAAGAGGAGCATGAAAAAGCAAAAAATTTCAGAATTGCACCTTGCAATGTGGAGAAATTACTGTTTGTGCATTTACAATATTCATTGATTTTTACCATTGAAAAACGTCCAGAAATGATTGAAGCTACTGACTGAATGAAAGTAGCTGGCATCTCACTCTCTTTGAATCCTCTTTATCATGCTAAGAGGAGCAGGAAAAAGCAAAAAATTTCAGACTTGCACCTTGCAATGCGGAGAAATTACTGTTTGTGCATTTACAATATTCATTGATTTTTGCCATTGAAAAACATCATGTTATTCATATACCAGAAATGTTTGAAGCTACTGACTGAATGAAAGGAGCTGGCATCTCACTCTCTTTGAATCTTCTTTATCATGCTAAGAGGAGCAGAAAAAAGCAAAAAATTTCAGACTTGCACCTTGCAATGCGGAGAAATTACTGTTTGTGCATTTACAATATTCATTGATTTTTGCCATTGAAAAACATCATGTTATTCATATACCAGAAATGTTTGAAGCTACTGACTGAATGAAAGGAGCTGGCATCTCACTCTCTTTGAATCTTCTTTATCATGCTAAGAGGAGCAGGAAAAAGCAAAAAATTTCAGAATTGCACCTTGCAATGCGGAGAAATTACTGTTTGTGCATTTACAATATTCATTGATTTTTGCCATTGAAAAACGTCCAGAAATGATTGAAGCTACTGACTGAATGAAAGAAGCTGGCATCTCACTCTCTTTGAATCTTCTTTATCATGCTAAGAGGAGCAGGAAAAAGCAAAAAATTTCAGAATTGCACCTTGCAATGCGGAGAAATTACTGTTTGTGCATTTACAATATTCATTGATTTTTGCCATTGAAAAATGTCCAGAAATGATTGAAGCTACTGACTGAATGAAAGGAGCTGGCATCTCACTCTCTTTGAATCTTCTTTATCATGCTAAGAGGAGCAGGAAAAAGCAAAAAATTTCAGAATTGCGCCTTGCAATGCGGAGAAATTACTGTTTGTGCATTTACAAAATTCATTGATTTTTGCCATTGAAAAACATCATGTTATTCATATACCAGAAATGATTGAAGCTACTGACTGAAGGAAAGGAGCTGGCATCTCACTCTCTTTGAATCTTCTTTATCATGCTAAGAGGAGCAGGAAAAAGCAAAAATTTTCAGAATTGCACCTTGCAATGCGGAGAATTTACTGTTTGTGCATTTACAATATTCATTGATTTTTGCCATTGAAAAACATCCAGAAATGATTGAAGCTACTGACTGAATGAAAGGAGCTGGCATCTCACTCTCTTTGAATCTTCTTTATCATGCTAAGAGGAGCAGGAAAAAGCAAAAAATTTCAGAATTGCACCTTGCAATGCGGAGAAATTACAGTTTGTGCATTTACAATATTCATTGATTTTTGCCATTGAAAAACGTCCAGAAATGATTGAAGCTACTGACTGAATGAAAGGAGCTGGCATCTCACTCTCTTTGAATCTTCTTTATCATGCTAAGAGGAGCAGGAAAAAGCAAAAAATTTCAGAATTGCACCTTGCAATGCGGAGAAATTACTGTTTGTGCATTTACAATATTCGTTGATTTTTGCCATTGAAAAACATCCAGAAATGATTGAAGCTACTGACTGAATGAAAGGAGCTGGCATCTCACTATCTTTGAATCTTCTTTATCATGCTAAGAGGAGCAGGAAAAAGCAAAACATTTCAGAATTGCACCTTGCAATGCGGAGAAATTACTGTTTGTGCATTTACAATATTCATTGATTTTTGCCATTGAAAAACATCATGTTATTCATATACCAGAAATGTTTGAAGCTACTGACTGAATGAAAGGAGCTGGCATCTCACTCTCTTTGAATCTTCTTTATCATGCTAAGAGGAGCAGGAAAAAGCAAAAAATTTCAGAATTGCACCTTGCAATGCGGAGAAATTACTGTTTGTGCATTTACAATATTCATTGATTTTTGCCATTGAAAAACATAATGTTATTCATATACCAGAAATGTTTGAAGCTACTGACTGAATGAAAGGAGCTGGCATCTCAATCTCTTTGAATCTTCTTTATCATGCTAAGAGGAGCATGAAAAAGCAAAAAATTTCAGAATTGCACCTTGCAATGTGGAGAAATTACTGTTTGTGCATTTACAATATTCATTGATTTTTACCATTGAAAAACGTCCAGAAATGATTGAAGCTACTGACTGAATGAAAGTAGCTGGCATCTCACTCTCTTTGAATCTTCTTTATCATGCTAAGAGGAGCAGGAAAAAGCAAAAAATTTCAGACTTGCACCTTGCAATGCGGAGAAATTACTGTTTGTGCATTTACAATATTCATTGATTTTTGCCATTGAAAAACATCATGTTATTCATATACCAGAAATGTTTGAAGCTACTGACTGAATGAAAGGAGCTGGCATCTCACTCTCTTTGAATCTTCTTTATCATGCTAAGAGGAGCAGAAAAAAGCAAAAAATTTCAGACTTGCACCTTGCAATGCGGAGAAATTACTGTTTGTGCATTTACAATATTCATTGATTTTTGCCATTGAAAAACATCATGTTATTCATATACCAGAAATGTTTGAAGCTACTGACTGAATGAAAGGAGCTGGCATCTCACTCTCTTTGAATCTTCTTTATCATGCTAAGAGGAGCAGGAAAAAGCAAAAAATTTCAGAATTGCACCTTGCAATGCGGAGAAATTACTGTTTGTGCATTTACAATATTCATTGATTTTTGCCATTGAAAAACGTACAGAAATGATTGAAGGTACTGACTGAATGAAAGGAGCTGGCATCTCACTCTCTTTGAATCTTCTTTATCATGCTAAGAGGAGCAGGAAAAAGCAAAAAATTTCAGAATTGCAACTTGCAATGCGGAGAAATTACTGTTTGTGCATTTACAATATTCATTGATTTTTGCCATTGAAAAACGTCCAGAAATGATTGAAGCTACTGACTGAATGAAAGGAGCTGGCATCTCACTCTCTTTGAATCTTCTTTATCATGCTAAGTGGAGCAGGAAAAAGCAAAAAATTTCAGAATTGCAGCTTGCAATGCGGAGAAATTACAGTTTGTGCATTTACAATATTCATTGATTTTAGCCATTGAAAAACGTCCAGAAATGATTGAAGCTACTGACTGAATGAAAGGAGCTGGCATCTCACTCTCTTTGAATCTTCTTTATCATGCTAAGAGGAGCAGGAAAAAGCAAAAAATTTCAGAATTGCACCTTGCAATGCGGAGAAATTACTGTTTGTGCATTTACAATATTCATTGATTTTTGCCATTGAAAAACGTCCAGAAATGATTGAAGCTACTGACTGAATGAAAGGAGCTGGCATCTCACTCTCTTTGAATCTTCTTTATCATGCTAAGAGGAGCAGGAAAAAGCAAAAAATTTCAGAATTGCACCTTGCAATGCGGAGAAATTACAGTTTGTGCATTTACAATATTCATTGATTTTTGCCATTGAAAAACGTCCAGAAATGATTGAAGCTACGGACTGAATGAAAGGAGCTGGCATCTCACTCTCTTTGAATCTTCTTTATCATGCTAAGAGGAGCAGGAAAAAGCAAAAAATTTCAGAATTGCACCTTGCAATGCGGAGAAATTACTGTTTGTGCATTTACAATATTCGTTGATTTTTGCCATTGAAAAACGTCCAGAAATGATTGAAGCTACTGACTGAATGAAAGGAGCTGGCATCTCACTCTCTTTGAATCTTCTTTATCATGCTAAGAGGAGCAGGAAAAAGCAAAAAATTTCAGAATTGCACCTTGCAATGCGGAGAAATTACAGTTTGTGCATTTACAATATTCATTGATTTTTGCCATTGAAAAACGTCCAGAAATGATTGAAGCTACTGACTGAATGAAAGGAGCTGGCATCTCACTCTCTTTGAATCTTCTTTATCATGCTAAGAGGAGCAGGAAAAAGCAAAAAATTTCAGAATTGCACCTTGCAATGCGGAGAAATTACTGTTTGTGCATTTACAATATTCATTGATTTTTGCCATTGAAAAACATGTTATTCATATACCAGAAATGTTTGAAGCTCCTGACTGAATGAAAGGAGCTGGCACCTCACTCTCTTTGAATCTTCTTTATCATGCTAAGAGGAGCAGGAAAAAGCAAAAAATTTCAGAATTGCACCTTGCAATGCGGAGAAATTACTGTTTGTGCATTTACAATATTCATTGATTTTTGCCATTGAAAAACGTCCAGAAATGATTGTAGCTACTGACTGAATGAAAGGAGCTGGCATCTCACTCTCTTTGAATCTTCTTTATCATGCTAAGAGGAGCAGGAAAAAGCAAAAAATTTCAGAATTGCACCTTGCAATGCGGAGAAATTACTGTTTGTGCATTTACAATATTCATTGATTTTTGCCATTGAAAAATGTCCAGAAATGATTGAAGCTACTGACTGAATGAAAGGAGCTGGCATCTCACTCTCTTTGAATCTTCTTTATCATGCTAAGAGGAGCAGGAAAAAGCAAAAAATTTCAGAATTGCGCCTTGCAATGCGGAGAAATTACTGTTTGTGCATTTACAAAATTCATTGATTTTTGCCATTGAAAAACATCATGTTATTCATATACCAGAAATGATTGAAGCTACTGACTGAAGGAAAGGAGCTGGCATCTCACTCTCTTTGAATCTTCTTTATCATGCTAAGAGGAGCAGGAAAAAGCAAAAAATTTCAGAATTGCACCTTGCAATGCGGAGAAATTACTGTTTGTGCATTTACAATATTCATTGATTTTTGCGATTGAAAAACATCATGTTATTCATATACCAGAAATGATTGAAGCTACTGACTGAATGAAAGGAGCTGGCATCTCACTCTCTTTGAATCTTCTTTATCATGCTAAGAGGAGCAGGAAAAAGCAAAAAATTTCAGAATTGCACCTTGCAATGCGGAGAAATTACAGTTTGTGCATTTACAATATTCATTGATTTTTGCCATTGAAAAACGTCCAGAAATGATTGAAGCTACTGACTGAATGAAAGGAGCTGGCATCTCACTCTCTTTGAATCTTCTTTATCATGCTAAGAGGAGCAGGAAAAAGCAAAAAATTTCAGAATTGCACCTTGCAATGCGGAGAAATTACTGTTTGTGCATTTACAATATTCATTGATTTTTGCCATTGAAAAACGTCCAGAAATGATTGAAGGTACTGACTGAATGAAAGGAGCTGGCATCTCACTCTCTTTGAATCTTCTTTATCATGCTAAGAGGAGCAGGAAAAAGCAAAAAATTTCAGAATTGCACCTTGCAATGCGGAGAAATTACTGTTTGTGCATTTACAATATTCATTGATTTTTGCCATTGAAAAATGTCCAGAAATGATTTAAGCTACTGACTGAATGAAAGGAGCTGGCATCTCACTCTCTTTGAATCTTCTTTATCATGCTAAGAGGAGCAGGAAAAAGCAAAAAATTTCAGAATTGCGCCTTGCAATGCGGAGAAATTACTGTTTGTGCATTTACAAAATTCATTGATTTTTGCCATTGAAAAACATCATGTTATTCATATACCAGAAATGATTGAAGCTACTGACTGAAGGAAAGGATCTGGCATCTCACTCTCTTTGAATCTTCTTTATCATGCTTAGAGGAGCAGGAAAAAGCAAAAAATTTCAGAATTGCACCTTGCAATGCGGAGAAATTACTGTTTGTGCATTTACAATATTCATTGATTTTTGCCATTGAAAAACGTCCAGAAATGATTGAAGCTACTGACTGAATGAAAGGAGCTGGCATCTCACTCTCTTTGAATCTTCTTTATCATGCTAAGAGGAGCAGGAAAAAGCAAAAAATTTCAGAATTGCACCTTGCAATGCGGAGAAATTACTGTTTGTGCATTTACAATATTCATTGATTTTTGCGATTGAAAAACATCATGTTATTCATATACCAGAAATGATTGAAGCTACTGACTGAATGAAAGGAGCTGGCATCTCACTCTCTTTGAATCTTCTTTATCATGCTAAGAGGAGCAGGAAAAAGCAAAAAATTTCAGAATTGCACCTTGCAATGCGGAGAAATGACTGTTTGTGCATTTACAATATTCAATGATTTTTGCCATTGAAAAACATCCAGAAATGATTGAAGCTACTGACTGAATGAAAGGAGCTGGCATCTCACTCTCTTTGAATCTTCTTTATCATGCTAAGAGGAGCAGGAAAAAGCAAAAAATTTCAGAATTGCACCTTGCAATGCGGAGAAATTACTGTTTGTGCATTTACAATATTCATTGATTTTTGCTATTGAAAAACATCATGTTATTCATACACCAGAAATGATTGAAGCTACTGACTGAATGAAAGGAGCTGGCATCTCACTCTCTTTGAATCTTCTTTATCATGCTAAGAGGAGCAGGAAAAAGCAAAAAATTTCAGAATTGCACCTTGCAATGCGGAGAAATTACAGTTTGTGCATTTACAATATTCATTGATTTTTGCCATTGAAAAACATCCAGAAATGATTGAAGCTACTGACTGAATGAAAGGAGCTGGCATCTCACTCTCTTTGAATCTTCTTTATCATGCTAAGAGGAGCAGGAAAAAGCAAAAAATTTCAGAATTGCACCTTGCAATGCGGAGAAATTACTGTTTGTGCATTTACAATATTCATTGATTTTTGCCATTGAAAAATGTCCAGAAATGATTGAAGCTACTGACTGAATGAAAGGAGCTGGCATCTCACTCTCTTTGAATCTTCTTTATCATGCTAAGAGGAGCAGGAAAAAGCAAAAAATTTCAGAATTGCGCCTTGCAATGCGGAGAAATTACTGTTTGTGCATTTACAAAATTCATTGATTTTTGCCATTGAAAAACATCATGTTATTCATATACCAGAAATGATTGAAGCTACTGACTGAAGGAAAGGATCTGGCATCTCACTCTCTTTGAATCTTCTTTATCATGCTTAGAGGAGCAGGAAAAAGCAAAAAATTTCAGAATTGCACCTTGCAATGCGGAGAAATTACTGTTTGTGCATTTACAATATTCATTGATTTTTGCCATTGAAAAACGTCCAGAAATGATTGAAGCTACTGACTGAATGAAAGGAGCTGGCATCTCACTCTCTTTGAATCTTCTTTATCATGCTAAGAGGAGCAGGAAAAAGCAAAAAATTTCAGAATTGCACCTTGCAATGCGGAGAAATTACTGTTTGTGCATTTACAATATTCATTGATTTTTGCGATTGAAAAACATCATGTTATTCATATACCAGAAATGATTGAAGCTACTGACTGAATGAAAGGAGCTGGCATCTCACTCTCTTTGAATCTTCTTTATCATGCTAAGAGGAGCAGGAAAAAGTAAAAAATTTCAGAATTGCACCTTGCAATGCGGAGAAATTACTGTTTGTGCATTTACAATATTCAATGATTTTTGCCATTGAAAAACGTCCAGAAATGATTGAAGCTACTGACTGAATGAAATGAGCTGGCATCTCACTCTCTTTGAATCTTGTTTATCATGCTATGAGGAGCAGGAAAAAGCAAAAAATTTCAGAATTGCACCTTGCAATGCGGAGAAATTACTGTTTGTGCATTTACAATATTCATTGATTTTTGCCATTGAAAAACGTCCAGAAATGATTGAAGCTACTGACTGAATGAAAGGAGCTGGCATCTCACTCTCTTTGAATCTTCTTTATCATGCTAAGAGGAGCAGGAAAAAGCAAAAAATTTCAGAATTGCACCTTGCAATGCGGAGAAATTACTGTTTGTGCATTTACAATATTCATTGATTTTTGCCATTGAAAAACATCATGTTATTCATATACCAGAAATGATTGAAGCTACTGACTGAATGAAAGGAGCTGGCATCTCACTCTCTTTGAATCTTCTTTATCATGCTAAGAGGAGCAGGAAAAAGTAAAAAATTTCAGAATTGCACCTTGCAATGCGGAGAAATTACTGTTTGTGCATTTATAATATTCAATGATTTTTGCCATTGAAAAACGTCCAGAAATGATTGAAGCTACTGACTGAACGAAAGGAGCTGGCATCTCACTCTCTTTGAATCTTCTTTATCATGCTAAGAGGAGCAGGAAAAAGCAAAAAATTTCAGAATTGCACCTTGCAATGCGGAGAAATTACTGTTTGTGCATTTACAATATTCATTGATATTTGCCATTGAAAAACATCATGTTATTCATGTACCAGAAATGTTTGAAGCTACTGACTGAATGAAAGGAGCTGGCATCTCACTCTCTTTGAATCTTCTTTATCATGCTAAGAGGAGCAGGAAAAAGCAAAAAATTTCAGAATTGCACCTTGCAATGCGGAGAAATTACTGTTTGTGCATTTACAATATTCATTGATTTTTGCCATTGAAAAACGTCCAGAAATGATTGAAGCTACTGACTGAATGAAAGGAGCTGGCATCTCACTCTCTTTGAATCTTCTTTATCATGCTAAGAGGAGCAGGAAAAAGCAAAAAATTTCAGAATTGCACCTTGCAATGCGGAGAAATTACTGTTTGTGCATTTACAATATTCATTGATTTTTGCCATTGAAAAATGTCCAGAAATGATTGAAGCTACTGACTGAATGAAAGGAGCTGGCATCTCACTCTCTTTGAATCTTCTTTATCATGCTAAGAGGAGCAGGAAAAAGCAAAAAATTTCAGAATTGCGCCTTGCAATGCGGAGAAATTACTGTTTGTGCATTTACAAAATTCATTGATTTTTGCCATTGAAAAACATGTTATTCATATACCAGAAATGATTGAAGCTACTGACTGAAGGAAAGGATCTGGCATCTCACTCTCTTTGAATCTTCTTTATCATGCTAAGAGGAGCAGGAAAAAGCAAAAAATTTCAGAATTGCACCTTGCAATGCAGAGAAATTACTGTTTGTGCATTTACAATATTCATTGATTTTTGTCATTGAAAAACGTCCAGAAATGATTGAAGCTACTGACTGAATGAAAGGAGCTGGCATCTCACTCTCTTTGAATCTTCTTTATCATGCTAAGAGGAGCAGGAAAAAGCAAAAAATTTCAGAATTGCACCTTGCAATGCGGAGAAATTACTGTTTGTGCATTTACAATATTCATTGATTTTTGCCATTGAAAAATGTCCAGAAATGATTGAAGCTACTGACTGAATGAAAGGAGCTGGCATCTCACTCTCTTTGAATCTTCTTTATCATGCTAAGAGGAGCAGGAAAAAGCAAAAAATTTCAGAATTGCACATTGCAATGCGGAGAAATTACTGTTTGTGCATTTACAATATTCATTGATTTTTGCCATTGAAAAACGTCCAGAAATGATTGAAGCTACTGACTGAATGAAAGGAGCTGGCATCTCACTCTCTTTGAATCTTCTTTATCATGCTAAGAGGAGCAGGAAAAAGCAAAAAATTTAGGAATTGCACCTTGCAATGCGGAGAAATTACTGTTTGTGCATTTACAATATTCATTGATTTTTGCCATTGAAAAACGTCCAGAAATGATTGAAGCTACTGACTGAATGAAAGGAGCTGGCATCTCACTCTCTTTGAATCTTCTTTATCATGCTAAGAGGAGCAGGAAAAAGCAAAAAATTTCAGAATTGCACCTTGCAATGCGGAGAAATTACTGTTTGTGCATTTACAATATTCATTGATTTTTGCCATTGAAAAATGTCCAGAAATGATTGAAGCTACTGACTGAATGAAAGGAGCTGGCATCTCACTCTCTTTGAATCTTCTTTATCATGCTAAGAGGAGCAGGAAAAAGCAAAAAATTTCAGAATTGCGCCTTGCAATGCGGAGAAATTACTGTTTGTGCATTTACAAAATTCATTGATTTTTGCCATTGAAAAACATCATGTTATTCATATACCAGAAATGATTGAAGCTACTGACTGAAGGAAAGGATCTGGCATCTCACTCTCTTTGAATCTTCTTTATCATGCTAAGAGGAGCAGGAAAAAGCAAAAAATTTCAGAATTGCACCTTGCAATGCGGAGAAATTACTGTTTCTGCATTTACAATATTCATTGATTTTTGCCATTGAAAAACGTCCAGAAATGATTGAAGCTACTGACTGAATGAAAGGAGCTGGCATCTCACTCTCTTTGAATCCTCTTTATCATGCTAAGAGGAGCAGGAAAAAGCAAAAAATTTCAGAATTGCACCTTGCAATGCGGAGAAATTACTGTTTGTGCATTTACAATATTCATTGATTTTTGCCATTGAAAAACGTCCAGAAATGATTGAAGCTACTGACTGAATGAAAGGAGCTGGCATCTCACTCTCTTTGAATCTTCTTTATCATGCTAAGAGGAGCAGGAAAAAGCAAAAAATTTCAGAATTGCACCTTGCAATGCGGAGAAATTACTGTTTGTGCATTTAAAATATTCATTGATTTTTGCCATTGAAAAATGTCCAGAAATGATTGAAGCTACTGACTGAATGAAAGGAGCTGGCATCTCACTCTCTTTGAATCTTCTTTATCATGCTAAGAGGAGCAGGAAAAAGCAAAAAATTTCAGAATTGCGCCTTGCAATGCGGAGAAATTACTGTTTGTGCATTTACAAAATTCATTGATTTTTGCCATTGAAAAACATCATGTTATTCATATACCAGAAATGATTGAAGCTACTGACTGAAGGAAAGGATCTGGCATCTCACTCTCTTTGAATCTTCTTTATCATGCTAAGAGGAGCAGGAAAAAGCAAAAAATTTCAGAATTGCACCTTGCAATGCGGAGAAATTACTGTTTGTGCATTTACAATATTCATTGATTTTTGCCATTGAAAAACGTCCAGAAATGATTGAAGCTACTGACTGAATGAAAGGAGCTGGCATCTCACTCTCTTTGAATCTTCTTTATCATGCTAAGAGGAGCAGGAAAAAGCAAAAAATTTCAGAATTGCACCTTGCAATGCGGAGAAATTACTGTTTGTGCATTTACAATATTCATTGATTTTTGCGATTGAAAAACATCATGTTATTCATATACCAGAAATGATTGAAGCTACTGACTGAATGAAAGGAGCTGGCATCTCACTCTCTTTGAATCTTCTTTATCATGCTAAGAGGAGCAGGAAAAAGTAAAAAATTTCAGAATTGCACCTTGCAATGCGGAGAAATTACTGTTTGTGCATTTACAATATTCAATGATTTTTGCCATTGAAAAACGTCCAGAAATGATTGAAGCTACTGACTGAATGAAAGGAGCTGGCATCTCACTCTCTTTGAATCTTGTTTATCATGCTAAGAGGAGCTGGAAAAAGCAAAAAATTTCATAATTGCACCTTGCAATGCGGAGAAATTACTGTTTGTGCATTTACAATATTCATTGATTTTTGCCATTGAAAAACGTCCAGAAATGATTGAAGCTACTGACTGAATGAAAGGAGCTGGCATCTCACTCTCTTTGAATCTTCTTTATCATGCTAAGAGGAGCAGGAAAAAGCAAAAAATTTCAGAATTGCACCTTGCAATGCGGAGAAATTACTGTTTGTGCATTTACAATATTCATTGATTTTTGCTATTGAAAAACATCATGTTACTCATATACCAGAAATGATTGAAGCTACTGACTGAATGAAAGGAGCTGGCATCTCACTCTCTTTGAATCTTCTTTATCATGCTAAGAGGAGCAGGAAAAAGCAAAAAATTTCAGAATTGCACCTTGCAATGCGGAGAAATTACAGTTTGTGCATTTACAATATTCATTGATTTTTGCCATTGAAAAACGTCCAGAAATGATTGAAGCTACTGACTGAATGAAAGGAGCTGGCATCTCACTCTCTTTGAATCTTCTTTATCATGCTAAGAGGAGCAGGAAAAAGCAAAAAATTTCAGAATTGCACCTTGCAATGCGGAGAAATTACTGTTTGTGCATTTACACTATTCATTGATTTTTGCCATTGAAAAACGTCCAGAAATGATTGAAGGTACTGACTGAATGAAAGGAGCTGGCATCTCACTCTCTTTGAATCTTCTTTATCATGCTAAGAGGAGCAGGAAAAAGCAAAAAATTTCAGAATTGCACCTTGCAATGCGGAGAAATTACTGTTTGTGCATTTACAATATTCATTGATTTTTGCCATTGAAAAACGTCCAGAAATGATTGAAGCTACTGACTGAATGAAAGGAGCTGGCATCTCACTCTCTTTGAATCTTCTTTATCATGCTAAGAGGAGCAGGAAAAAGCAAAAAATTTCAGAATTGCACCTTGCAATGCGGAGAAATTACTGTTTGTGCATTTACAATATTCATTGATTTTTGCCATTGAAAAATGTCCAGAAATGATTGAAGCTACTGACTGAATGAAAGGAGCTGGCATCTCACTCTCTTTGAATCTTCTTTATCATGCTAAAAGGAGCAGGAAAAAGCAAAAAATTTCAGAATTGCGCCTTGCAATGCGGAGAAATTACAGTTTGTGCATTTACAAAATTCATTGATTTTTGCCATTGAAAAACATCATGTTATTCATATACCAGAAATGATTGAAGCTACTGACTGAAGGAAAGGATATGGCATCTCACTCTCTTTGAATCTTCTTTATCATGCTTAGAGGAGCAGGAAAAAGCAAAAAATTTCAGAATTGCACCTTGCAATGCGGAGAAATTACTGTTTGTGCATTTACAATATTCATTGATTTTTGCCATTGAAAAACATCATGTTATTCATATACCAGAAATGATTGAAGCTACTGACTGAATGAAAGGAGCTGGCATCTCACTCTCTTTGAATCTTCTTTATCATGCTAAGAGGAGCAGGAAAAAGCAAAAAATTTCAGAATTGCACCTTGCAATGCGGAGAAATTACTGTTTGTGCATTTACAATATTCATTGATTTTTGCTATTGAAAAACATCATGTTACTCATATACCAGAAATGATTGAAGCTACTGACTGAATGAAAGGAGCTGGCATCTCACTCTCTTTGAATCTTCTTTATCATGCTAAGAGGAGCAGGAAAAAGCAAAAAATTTCAGAATTGCACCTTGCAATGCGGAGAAATTACAGTTTGTGCATTTACAATATTCATTGATTTTTGCCATTGAAAAACGTCCAGAAATGATTGAAGCTACTGACTGAATGAAAGGAGCTGGCATCTCACTCTCTTTGAATCTTCTTTATCATGCTAAGAGGAGCAGGAAAAAGCAAAAAATTTCAGAACTGCACCTTGCAATGCGGAGAAATTACTGTTTGTGCATTTACAATATTCATTGATTTTTGCCATTGAAAAACGTCCAGAAATGATTGAAGGTACTGACTGAATGAAAGGAGCTGGCATCTCACTCTCTTTGAATCTTCTTTATCATGCTAAGAGGAGCAGGAAAAAGCAAAAAATTTCAGAATTGCACCTTGCAATGCGGAGAAATTACTGTTTGTGCATTTACAATATTCATTGATTTTTGCCATTGAAAAACGTCCAGAAATGATTGAAGCTACTGACTGAATGAAAGGAGCTGGCATCTCACTCTCTTTGAATCTTCTTTATCATGCTAAGAGGAGCAGGAAAAAGCAAAAAATTTCAGAATTGCACCTTGCAATGCGGAGAAATTACTGTTTGTGCATTTACAATATTCATTGATTTTTGCTATTGAAAAACATCATGTTATTCATATACCAGAAATGATTGAAGCTACTGACTGAATGAAAGGAGCTGGCATCTCACTCTCTTTGAATCTTCTTTATCATGCTAAGAGGAGCAGGAAAAAGCAAAAAATTTCAGAATTGCACCTTGCAATGCGGAGAAATTACAGTTTGTGCATTTACAATATTCATTGATTTTTGCCATTGAAAAACGTCCAGAAATGATTGAAGCTACTGACTGAATGAAAGGAGCTGGCATCTCACTCTCTTTGAATCTTCTTTATCATGCTAAGAGGAGCAGGAAAAAGCAAAAAATTTCAGAATTGCACCTTGCAATGCGGAGAAATTACTGTTTGTGCATTTACAATATTCATTGATTTTTGCCATTGAAAAAGGTCCAGAAATAATTGAAGGTACTGACTGAATGAAAGGAGCTGGCATCTCACTCTCTTTGAATCTTCTTTATCATGCTAAGAGGAACAGGAAAAAGCAAAAAATTTCAGAATTGCACCTTGCAATGCGGAGAAATTACTGTTTGTGCATTTACAATATTCATTGATTTTTGCCATTGAAAAACGTCCAGAAATGATTGAAGCTACTGACTGAATGAAAGGAGCTGGCATCTCACTCTCTTTGAATCTTCTTTATCATGCTAAGAGGAGCAGGAAAAAGCAAAAAATTTCAGAATTGCACCTTGCAATGCGGAGAAATTACTGTTTGTGCATTTACAATATTCATTGATTTTTGCCATTGAAAAATGTCCAGAAATGATTGAAGCTACTGACTGAATGAAAGGAGCTGGCATCTCACTCTCTTTGAATCTTCTTTATCATGCTAAGAGGAGCAGGAAAAAGCAAAAAATTTCAGAATTGCGCCTTGCAATGCGGAGAAATTACTGTTTGTGCATTTACAAAATTCATTGATTTTTGCCATTGAAAAACATCATGTTATTCATATACCAGAAATGATTGAAGCTACTGACTGAAGGAAAGGATCTGGCATCTCACTCTCTTTGAATCTTCTTTATCATGCTTAGAGGAGCAGGAAAAAGCAAAAAATTTCAGAATTGCACCTTGCAATGCGGAGAAATTACTGTTTGTGCATTTACAATATTCATTGATTTTTGCCATTGAAAAACGTCCAGAAATGATTGAAGCTACTGACTGAATGAAAGGAGCTGGCATCTCACTCTCTTTGAATCTTCTTTATCATGCTAAGAGGAGCAGGAAAAAGCAAAAAATTTCAGAATTGCACCTTGCAATGCGGAGAAATTACTGTTTGTGCATTTACAATATTCATTGATTTTTGCGATTGAAAAACATCATGTTATTCATATACCAGAAATGATTGAAGCTACTGACTGAATGAAAGGAGCTGGCATCTCACTCTCTTTGAATCTTCTTTATCATGCTAAGAGGAGCAGGAAAAAGTAAAAAATTTCAGAATTGCACCTTGCAATGCGGAGAAATTACTGTTTGTGCATTTACAATATTCAATGATTTTTGCCATTGAAAAACGTCCAGAAATGATTGAAGCTACTGACTGAATGAAAGGAGCTGGCATCTCACTCTCTTTGAATCTTGTTTATCATGCTAAGAGGAGCAGGAAAAAGCAAAAAATTTCAGAATTGCACCTTGCAATGCGGAGAAATTACTGTTTGTGCATTTACAATATTCATTGATTTTTGCCATTGAAAAACGTCCAGAAATGATTGAAGCTACTGACTGAATGAAAGGAGCTGGCATCTCACTCTCTTTGAATCTTCTTTATCATGCTAAGAGGAGCAGGAAAAAGCAAAAAATTTCAGAATTGCACCTTGCAATGCGGAGAAATTACTGTTTGTGCATTTACAATATTCATTGATTTTTGCCATTGAAAAACATCATGTTATTCATATACCAGAAATGATTGAAGCTACTGACTGAATGAAAGGAGCTGGCATCTCACTCTCTTTGAATCTTCTTTATCATGCTAAGAGGAGCAGGAAAAAGTAAAAAATTTCAGAATTGCACCTTGCAATGCGGAGAAATTACTGTTTGTGCATTTATAATATTCAATGATTTTTGCCATTGAAAAACGTCCAGAAATGATTGAAGCTACTGACTGAACGAAAGGAGCTGGCATCTCACTCTCTTTGAATCTTCTTTATCATGCTAAGAGGAGCAGGAAAAAGCAAAAAATTTCAGAATTGCACCTTGCAATGCGGAGAAATTACTGTTTGTGCATTTACAATATTCATTGATTTTTGCCATTGAAAAACATCATGTTATTCATGTACCAGAAATGTTTGAAGCTACTGACTGAATGAAAGGAGCTGGCATCTCACTCTCTTTGAATCTTCTTTATCATGCTAAGAGGAGCAGGAAAAAGCAAAAAATTTCAGAATTGCACATTGCAATGCGGAGAAATTACTGTTTGTGCATTTACAATATTCATTGATTTTTGCCATTGAAAAACGTCCAGAAATGATTGAAGCTACTGACTGAATGAAAGGAGCTGGCATCTCACTCTCTTTGAATCTTCTTTATCATGCTAAGAGGAGCAGGAAAAAGCAAAAAATTTCAGAATTGCACCTTGCAATGCGGAGAAATTACTGTTTGTGCATTTACAATATTCATTGATTTTTGCCATTGAAAAACGTCCAGAAATGATTGAAGCTACTGACTGAATGAAAGGAGCTGGCATCTCACTCTCTTTGAATCTTCTTTATCATGCTAAGAGGAGCAGGAAAAAGCAAAAAATTTCAGAATTGCACCTTGCAATGCGGAGAAATTACTGTTTGTGCATTTACAATATTCATTGATTTTTGCCATTGAAAAATGTCCAGAAATGATTGAAGCTACTGACTGAATGAAAGGAGCTGGCATCTCACTCTCTTTGAATCTTCTTTATCATGCTAAGAGGAGCAGGAAAAAGCAAAAAATTTCAGAATTGCGCCTTGCAATGCGGAGAAATTACTGTTTGTGCATTTACAAAATTCATTGATTTTTGCCATTGAAAAACATCATGTTATTCATATACCAGAAATGATTGAAGCTACTGACTGAAGGAAAGGATCTGGCATCTCACTCTCTTTGAATCTTCTTTATCATGCTAAGAGGAGCAGGAAAAAGCAAAAAATTTCAGAATTGCACCTTGCAATGCGGAGAAATTACTGTTTGTGCATTTACAATATTCATTGATTTTTGCCATTGAAAAACGTCCAGAAATGATTGAAGCTACTGACTGAATGAAAGGAGCTGGCATCTCACTCTCTTTGAATCTTCTTTATCATGCTAAGAGGAGCAGGAAAAAGCAAAAAATTTCAGAATTGCACATTGCAATGCGGAGAAATTACAGTTTGTGCATTTACAATATTCATTGATTTTTGCCATTGAAAAACGTCCAGAAATGATTGAAGCTACTGACTGAATGAAAGGAGCTGGCATCTCACTCTCTTTGAATCTTCTTTATCATGCTAAGAGGAGCAGGAAAAAGCAAAAAATTTCAGAATTGCACCTTGCAATGCGGAGAAATTACTGTTTGTGCATTTACAATATTCATTGATTTTTGCCATTGAAAAAGGTCCAGAAATAATTGAAGGTACTGACTGAACGAAAGGAGCTGGCATCTCACTCTCTTTGAATCTTCTTTATCATGCTAAGAGGAGCAGGAAAAAGCAAAAAATTTCAGAATTGCACCTTGCAATGCGGAGAAATTACTGTTTGTGCATTTACAATATTCATTGATTTTTGCCATTGAAAAATGTCCAGAAATGATTGAAGCTACTGACTGAATGAAAGGAGCTGGCATCTCACTCTCTTTGAATCTTCTTTATCATGCTAAGAGGAGCAGGAAAAAGCAAAAAATTTCAGAATTGCGACTTGCAATGCGGAGAAATTACTGTTTGTGCATTTACAAAATTCATTGATTTTTGCCATTGAAAAACATCATGTTATTCATATACCAGAAATGATTGAAGCTACTGACTGAAGGAAAGGATCTGGCATCTCACTCTCTTTGAATCTTCTTTATCATGCTTAGAGGAGCAGGAAAAAGCAAAAAATTTCAGAATTGCACCTTGCAATGCGGAGAAATTACTGTTTGTGCATTTACAATATTCATTGATTTTTGCCATTGAAAAACATCCAGAAATGATTGAAGCTACTGACTGAATGAAAGGAGCTGGCATCTCACTCTCTTTGAATCTTCTTTATCATGCTAAGAGGAGCAGGAAAAAGCAAAAAATTTCAGAATTGCACCTTGCAATGCGGAGAAATTACTGTTTGTGCATTTACAATATTCATTGATTTTTGCGATTGAAAAACATCATGTTATTCATATACCAGAAATGATTGAAGCTACTGACTGAATGAAAGGAGCTGGCATCTCACTCTCTTTGAATCTTCTTTATCATGCTAAGAGGAGCAGGAAAAAGTAAAAAATTTCAGAATTGCACCTTGCAATGCGGAGAAATTACTGTTTGTGCATTTACAATATTCAATGATTTTTGCCATTGAAAAACGTCCAGAAATGATTGAAGCTACTGACTGAATGAAAGGAGCTGGCATCTCACTCTCTTTGAATCTTGTTTATCATGCTAAGAGGAGCAGGAAAAAGCAAAAAATTTCAGAATTGCACCTTGCAATGCGGAGAAATTACTGTTTGTGCATTTACAATATTCATTGATTTTTGCCATTGAAAAACGTCCAGAAATGATTGAAGCTACTGACTGAATGAAAGGAGCTGGCATCTCACTCTCTTTGAATCTTCTTTATCATGCTAAGAGGAGCAGGAAAAAGCAAAAAATTTCAGAATTGCACCTTGCAATGCGGAGAAATTACTGTTTGTGCATTTACAATATTCATTGATTTTTGCCATTGAAAAACATCATGTTATTCATATACCAGAAATGATTGAAGCTACTGACTGAATGAAAGGAGCTGGCATCTCACTCTCTTTGAATCTTCTTTATCATGCTAAGAGGAGCAGGAAAAAGTAAAAAATTTCAGAATTGCACCTTGCAATGCGGAGAAATTACTGTTTGTGCATTTATAATATTCAATGATTTTTGCCATTGAAAAACGTCCAGAAATGATTGAAGCTACTGACTGAACGAAAGGAGCTGGCATCTCACTCTCTTTGAATCTTCTTTATCATGCTAAGAGGAGCAGGAAAAAGCAAAAAATTTCAGAATTGCACCTTGCAATGCGGAGAAATTACTGTTTGTGCATTTACAATATTCATTGATTTTTGCCATTGAAAAACATCATGTTATTCATGTACCAGAAATGTTTGAAGCTACTGACTGAATGAAAGGAGCTGGCATCTCACTCTCTTTGAATCTTCTTTATCATGCTAAGAGGAGCAGGAAAAAGCAAAAAATTTCAGAATTGCACCTTGCAATGCGGAGAAATTACTGTTTGTGCATTTACAATATTCATTGATTTTTGCCATTGAAAAACGTCCAGAAATGATTGAAGCTACTGACTGAATGAAAGGAGCTGGCATCTCACTCTCTTTGAATCTTCTTTATCATGCTAAGAGGAGCAGGAAAAAGCAAAAAATTTCAGAATTGCACCTTGCAATGCGGAGAAATTACTGTTTGTGCATTTACAATATTCATTGATTTTTGCCATTGAAAAATGTCCAGAAATGATTGAAGCTACTGACTGAATGAAAGGAGCTGGCATCTCACTCTCTTTGAATCTTCTTTATCATGCTAAGAGGAGCAGGAAAAAGCAAAAAATTTCAGAATTGCGCCTTGCAATGCGGAGAAATTACTGTTTGTGCATTTACAAAATTCATTGATTTTTGCCATTGAAAAACATCATGTTATTCATATACCAGAAATGATTGAAGCTACTGACTGAAGGAAAGGATCTGGCATCTCACTCTCTTTGAATCTTCTTTATCATGCTAAGAGGAGCAGGAAAAAGCAAAAAATTTCAGAATTGCACCTTGCAATGCGGAGAAATTACTGTTTGTGCATTTACAATATTCATTGATTTTTGCCATTGAAAAACGTCCAGAAATGATTGAAGCTACTGACTGAATGAAAGGAGCTGGCATCTCACTCTCTTTGAATCTTCTTTATCATGCTAAGAGGAGCAGGAAAAAGCAAAAAATTTCAGAATTGCACATTGCAATGCGGAGAAATTACTGTTTGTGCATTTACAATATTCATTGATTTTTGCCATTGAAAAATGTCCAGAAATGATTGAAGCTACTGACTGAATGAAAGGAGCTGGCATCTCACTCTCTTTGAATCTTCTTTATCATGCTAAGAGGAGCAGGAAAAAGCAAAAAATTTCAGAATTGCACCTTGCAATGCGGAGAAATTACTGTTTGTGCATTTACAATATTCATTGATTTTTGCCATTGAAAAATGTCCAGAAATGATTGAAGCTACTGACTGAATGAAAGGAGCTGGCATCTCACTCTCTTTGAATCTTCTTTATCATGCTAAGAGGAGCAGGAAAAAGCAAAAAATTTCAGAATTGCGCCTTGCAATGCGGAGAAATTACTGTTTGTGCATTTACAAAATTCATTGATTTTTGCCATTGAAAAACATCATGTTATTCATATACCAGAAATGATTGAAGCTACTGACTGAAGGAAAGGATCTGGCATCTCACTCTCTTTGAATCTTCTTTATCATGCTAAGAGGAGCAGGAAAAAGCAAAAAGTTTCAGAATTGCACCTTGCAATGCGGAGAAATTACTGTTTGTGCATTTACAAAATTCATTGATTTTTGCCATTGAAAAACATCATGTTATTCATATACCAAAAATGATTGAAGCTACTGACTGAAGGAAAGGATCTGGCATCTCACTCTCTTTGAATCTTCTTTATCATGCTAAGAGGAGCAGGAAAAAGCAAAAAATTTCAGAATTGCACCTTGCAATGCGGAGAAATTACTGTTTGTGCATTTACAATATTCATTGATTTTTGCCATTGAAAAACGTCCAGAAATGATTGAAGCTACTGACTGAATGAAAGGAGCTGGCATCTCACTCTCTTTCAATCTTCTTTATCATGCTAAGAGGAGCAGGAAAAAGCAAAAAATTTCAGAATTGCACATTGCAATGCGGAGAAATTACTGTTTGTGCATTTACAATATTCATTGATTTTTGCCATTGAAAAATGTCCAGAAATGATTGAAGCTACTGACTGAATGAAAGGAGCTGGCATCTCACTCTCTTTGAATCTTCTTTATCATGCTAAGAGGAGCAGGAAAAAGCAAAAAATTTCAGAATTGCACCTTGCAATGCGGAGAAATTACTGTTTGTGCATTTACAATATTCATTGATTTTTGCCATTGAAAAATGTCCAGAAATGATTGAAGCTACTGACTGAATGAAAGGAGCTGGCATCTCACTCTCTTTGAATCTTCTTTATCATGCTAAGAGGAGCAGGAAAAAGCAAAAAATTTCAGAATTGCGCCTTGCAATGCGGAGAAATTACTGTTTGTGCATTTACAAAATTCATTGATTTTTGCCATTGAAAAACATCATGTTATTCATATACCAGAAATGATTGAAGCTACTGACTGAAGGAAAGGATCTGGCATCTCACTCTCTTTGAATCTTCTTTATCATGCTAAGAGGAGCAGGAAAAAGCAAAAAGTTTCAGAATTGCACCTTGCAATGCGGAGAAATTACTGTTTGTGCATTTACAATATTCATTGGTTTTTGCCATTGAAAAACGTCCAGAAATGATTGAAGCTACTGACTGAATGAAAGGAGCTGGCATCTCACTCTCTTTGAATCTTCTTTATCATGCTAAGAGGAGCAGGAAAAAGCAAAAAATTTCAGAATTGCACCTTGCAATGCGGAGAAATTACTGTTTGTGCATTTACAATATTCATTGATTTTTGCGATTGAAAAACATCATGTTATTCATATACCAGAAATGATTGAAGCTACTGACTGAATGAAAGGAGCTGGCATCTCACTCTCTTTGAATCTTCTTTATCATGCTAAGAGGAGCAGGAAAAAGTAAAAAATTTCAGAATTGCACCTTGCAATGCGGAGAAATTACTGATTGTGCATTTACAATATTCAATGATTTTTGCCATTGAAAAACGTCCAGAAATGATTAAAGCTACTGACTGAATGAAAGGAGCTGGCATCTCACTCTCTTTGAATCTTCTTTATCATGCTAAGAGGAGCAGGAAAAAGCAAAAAATTTCAGAATTGCACCTTGCAATGCGGAGAAATTACTGTTTGTGCATTTACAATATTCATTGATTTTTGCCATTGAAAAACGTCCAGAAATGATTGAAGCTACTGACTGAATGAAAGGAGCTGGCATCTCACTCTCTTTGAATCTTCTTTATCATGCTAAGAGGAGCAGGAAAAAGCAAAAAATTTCAGAATTGCACCTTGCAATGCGGAGAAATTACTGTTTGTGCATTTACAATATTCATTGATTTTTGCCATTGAAAAACATCATGTTATTCATATACCAGAAATGATTGAAGCTACTGACTGAATGAAAGGAGCTGGCATCTCACTCTCTTTGAATCTTCTTTATCATGCTAAGAGGAGCAGGAAAAAGTAAAAAATTTCAGAATTGCGCCTTGCAATGCGGAGAAATTACTGTTTGTGCATTTACAAAATTCATTGATTTTTGCCATTGAAAAACATCATGTTATTCATATACCAGAAATGATTGAAGCTACTGACTGAAGGAAAGGATCTGGCATCTCACTCTCTTTGAATCTTCTTTATCATGCTTAGAGGAGCAGGAAAAAGCAAAGAATTTCAGAATTGCACCTTGCAATGCGGAGAAATTACTGTTTGTGCATTTACAATATTCATTGATTTTTGCCATTGAAAAACGTCCAGAAATGATTGAAGCTACTGACTGAATGAAAGGAGCTGGCATCTCACTCTCTTTGAATCTTCTTTATCATGCTAAGAGGAGCAGGAAAAAGCAAAAAATTTCAGAATTGCACCTTGCAATGCGGAGAAATTACTGTTTGTGCATTTACAATATTCATTGATTTTTGCTATTGAAAAACATCATGTTATTCATATACCAGAAATGATTGAAGCTACTGACTGAATGAAAGGAGCTGGCATCTCACTCTCTTTGAATCTTCTTTATCATGCTAAGAGGAGCAGGAAAAAGCAAAAAATTTCAGAATTGCACCTTGCAATGCGGAGAAATTACAGTTTGTGCATTTACAATATTCATTGATTTTTGCCATTGAAAAACGTCCAGAAATGATTGAAGCTACTGACTGAATGAAAGGAGCTGGCATCTCACTCTCTTTGAATCTTCTTTACCATGCTAAGAGGAGCAGGAAAAAGCAAAAAATTTCAGAATTGCACCTTGCAATGCGGAGAAATTACTGTTTGTGCATTTACAATATTCATTGATTTTTGCCATTGAAAAACGTCCAGAAATGATTGAAGGTACTGACTGAATGAAAGGAGCTGGCATCTCACTCTCTTTGAATCTTCTTTATCATGCTAAGAGGAGCAGGAAAAAGCAAAAAATTTCAGAATTGCACCTTGCAATGCGGAGAAATTACTGTTTGTGCATTTACAATATTCATTGATTTTTGCGATTGAAAAACATCATGTTATTCATATACCAGAAATGATTGAAGCTACTGACTGAATGAAAGGAGCTGGCATCTCACTCTCTTTGAATCTTCTTTATCATGCTTAGAGGAGCAGGAAAAAGCAAAGAATTTCAGAATTGCACCTTGCAATGCGGAGAAATTACTGTTTGTGCATTTACAATATTCATTGATTTTTGCCATTGAAAAACGTCCAGAAATGATTGAAGCTACTGACTGAATGAAAGGAGCTGGCATCTCACTCTCTTTGAATCTTCTTTATCATGCTAAGAGGAGCAGGAAAAAGCAAAAAATTTCAGAATTGCACCTTGCAATGCGGAGAAATTACTGTTTGTGCATTTACAATATTCATTGATTTTTGCGATTGAAAAACATCATGTTATTCATATACCAGAAATGATTGAAGCTACTGACTGAATGAAAGGAGCTGGCATCTCACTCTCTTTGAATCTTCTTTATCATGCTAAGAGGAGCAGGAAAAAGTAAAAAATTTCAGAATTGCACCTTGCAATGCGGAGAAATTACTTTTTGTGCATTTACAATATTCATTGATTTTTGCCATTGAAAAACGTCCAGAAATGATTGAAGCTACTGACTGAATGAAAGGAGCTGGCATCTCACTCTCTTTGAATCTTCTTTATCATGCTAAGAGGAGCAGGAAAAAGCAAAAAATTTCAGAATTGCACCTTGCAATGCGGAGAAATTACTGTTTGTGCATTTACAATATTCATTGATTTTTGCTATTGAAAAACATCATGTTATTCATATACCAGAAATGATTGAAGCTACTGACTGAATGAAAGGAGCTGGCATCTCACTCTCTTTGAATCTTCTTTATCATGCTAAGAGGAGCAGGAAAAAGCAAAAAATTTCAGAATTGCACCTTGCAATGCGGAGAAATTACAGTTTGTGCATTTACAATATTCATTGATTTTTGCCATTGAAAAACGTCCAGAAATGATTGAAGCTACTGACTGAATGAAAGGAGCTGGCATCTCACTCTCTTTGAATCTTCTTTATCATGCTAAGAGGAGCAGGAAAAAGCAAAAAATTTCAGAATTGCACCTTGCAATGCGGAGAAATTACTGTTTGTGCATTTACAATATTCATTGATTTTTGCCATTGAAAAACGTCCAGAAATGATTGAAGGTACTGACTGAATGAAAGGAGCTGGCATCTCACTCTCTTTGAATCTTCTTTATCATGCTAAGAGGAGCAGGAAAAAGCAAAAAATTTCAGAATTGCACCTTGCAATGCGGAGAAATTACTGTTTGTGCATTTACAATATTCATTGATTTTTGCGATTGAAAAACATCATGTTATTCATATACCAGAAATGATTGAAGCTACTGACTGAATGAAAGGAGCTGGCATCTCACTCTCTTTGAATCTTCTTTATCATGCTAAGAGGAGCAGGAAAAAGTAAAAAATTTCAGAATTGCACCTTGCAATGCGGAGAAATTACTGTTTGTGCATTTACAATATTCAATGATTTTTGCCATTGAAAAACGTCCAGAAATGATTGAAGCTACTGACTGAATGAAAGGAGCTGGCATCTCACTCTCTTTGATTCTTCTTTATCATGCTAAGAGGAGCAGGAAAAAGTAAAAAATTTCAGAATTGCACCTTGCAATGCGGAGAAATTACTGTTTGTGCATTTATAATATTCAATGATTTTTGCCATTGAAAAACGTCCAGAAATGATTGAAGCTACTGACTGAACGAAAGGAGCTGGCATCTCACTCTCTTTGAATCTTCTTTATCATGCTAAGAGGAGCAGGAAAAAGCAAAAAATTTCAGAATTGCACCTTGCAATGCGGAGAAATTACTGTTTGTGCATTTACAATATTCATTGATTTTTGCCATTGAAAAACATCATGTTATTCATGTACCAGAAATGTTTGAAGCTACTGACTGAATGAAAGGAGCTGGCATCTCACTCTCTTTGAATCTTCTTTATCATGCTAAGAGGAGCAGGAAAAAGCAAAAAATTTCAGAATTGCACATTGCAATGCGGAGAAATTACTGTTTGTGCATTTACAATATTCATTGATTTTTGCCATTGAAAAACGTCCAGAAATGATTGAAGCTACTGACTGAATGAAAGGAGCTGGCATCTCACTCTCTTTGAATCTTCTTTATCATGCTAAGAGGAGCAGGAAAAAGCAAAAAATTTCAGAATTGCACCTTGCAATGCGGAGAAATTACTGTTTGTGCATTTACAATATTCATTGATTTTTGCCATTGAAAAACGTCCAGAAATGATTGAAGCTACTGACTGAATGAAAGGAGCTGGCATCTCACTCTCTTTGAATCTTCTTTATCATGCTAAGAGGAGCAGGAAAAAGTAAAAAATTTCAGAATTGCACCTTGCAATGCGGAGAAATTACTGTTTGTGCATTTACAATATTCATTGATTTTTGCCATTGAAAAACGTCCAGAAATGATTGAAGCTACTGACTGAATGAAAGGAGCTGGCATCTCACTCTCTTTGAATCTTCTTTATCATGCTAAGAGGAGCAGGAAAAAGCAAAAAATTTCAGAATTGCACCTTGCAATGCGGAGAAATTACTGTTTGTGCATTTACAATATTCATTGATTTTTGCTATTGAAAAACATCATGTTATTCATATACCAGAAATGATTGAAGCTACTGACTGAATGAAAGGAGCTGGCATCTCACTCTCTTTGAATCTTCTTTATCATGCTAAGAGGAGCAGGAAAAAGCAAAAAATTTCAGAATTGCACCTTGCAATGCGGAGAAATTACAGTTTGTGCATTTACAATATTCATTGATTTTTGCCATTGAAAAACGTCCAGAAATGATTGAAGCTACTGACTGAATGAAAGGAGCTGGCATCTCACTCTCTTTGAATCTTCTTTATCATGCTAAGAGGAGCAGGAAAAAGCAAAAAATTTCAGAATTGCACCTTGCAATGCGGAGAAATTACTGTTTGTGCATTTACAATATTCATTGATTTTTGCCATTGAAAAACGTCCAGAAATGATTGAAGGTACTGACTGAATGAAAGGAGCTGGCATCTCACTCTCTTTGAATCTTCTTTATCATGCTAAGAGGAGCAGGAAAAAGCAAAAAATTTCAGAATTGCACCTTGCAATGCGGAGAAATTACTGTTTGTGCATTTACAATATTCATTGATTTTTGCGATTGAAAAACATCATGTTATTCATATACCAGAAATGATTGAAGCTACTGACTGAATGAAAGGAGCTGGCATCTCACTCTCTTTGAATCTTCTTTAGCATGCTAAGAGGAGCAGGAAAAAGTAAAAAATTTCAGAATTGCACCTTGCAATGCGGAGAAATTACTGTTTGTGCATTTACAATATTCAATGATTTTTGCCATTGAAAAACGTCCAGAAATGATTGAAGCTACTGACTGAATGAAAGGAGCTGGCATCTCACTCTCTTTGAATCTTCTTTATCATGCTAAGAGGAGCAGGAAAAAGTAAAAAATTTCAGAATTGCACCTTGCAATGCGGAGAAATTACTGTTTGTGCATTTATAATATTCAATGATTTTTGCCATTGAAAAACGTCCAGAAATGATTGAAGCTACTGACTGAACGAAAGGAGCTGGCATCTCACTCTCTTTGAATCTTCTTTATCATGCTAAGAGGAGCAGGAAAAAGCAAAAAATTTCAGAATTGCACCTTGCAATGCGGAGAAATTACTGTTTGTGCATTTACAATATTCATTGATTTTTGCCATTGAAAAACATCATGTTATTCATGTACCAGAAATGTTTGAAGCTACTGACTGAATGAAAGGAGCTGGCATCTCACTCTCTTTGAATCTTCTTTATCATGCTAAGAGGAGCAGGAAAAAGCAAAAAATTTCAGAATTGCACATTGCAATGCGGAGAAATTACTGTTTGTGCATTTACAATATTCATTGATTTTTGCCATTGAAAAACGTCCAGAAATGATTGAAGCTACTGACTGAATGAAAGGAGCTGGCATCTCACTCTCTTTGAATCTTCTTTATCATGCTAAGAGGAGCAGGAAAAAGCAAAAAATTTCAGAATTGCACCTTGCAATGCGGAGAAATTACTGTTTGTGCATTTACAATATTCATTGATTTTTGCCATTGAAAAATGTCCAGAAATGATTGAAGCTACTGACTGAATGAAAGGAGCTGGCATCTCACTCTCTTTGAATCTTCTTTATCATGCTAAGAGGAGCAGGAAAAAGCAAAAAATTTCAGAATTGCGCCTTGCAATGCGGAGAAATTACTGTTTGTGCATTTACAAAATTCATTGATTTTTGCCATTGAAAAACATCATGTTATTCATATACCAGAAATGATTGAAGCTACTGACTGAAGGAAAGGATCTGGCATCTCACTCTCTTTGAATCTTCTTTATCATGCTAAGAGGAGCAGGAAAAAGCAAAAAATTTCAGAATTGCACCTTGCAATGCGGAGAAATTACTGTTTGTGCATTTACAATATTCATTGATTTTTGCCATTGAAAAACGTCCAGAAATGATTGAAGCTACTGACTGAATGAAAGGAGCTGGCATCTCACTCTCTTTGAATCTTCTTTATCATGCTAAGAGGAGCAGGAAAAAGCAAAAAATTTCAGAATTGCACATTGCAATGCGGAGAAATTACTGTTTGTGCATTTACAATATTCATTGATTTTTGCCATTGAAAAACGTCCAGAAATGATTGAAGCTACTGACTGAATGAAAGGAGCTGGCATCTCACTCTCTTTGAATCTTCTTTATCATGCTAAGAGGAGCAGGAAAAAGCAAAAAATTGCAGAATTGCACCTTGCAATGCGGAGAAATTACTGTTTGTGCATTTACAATATTCATTGATTTTTGCCATTGAAAAATGTCCAGAAATGATTGAAGCTACTGACTGAATGAAAGGAGCTGGCATCTCACTCTCTTTGAATCTTCTTTATCATGCTAAGAGGAGCAGGAAAAAGCAAAAAATTTCAGAATTGCGCCTTGCAATGCGGAGAAATTACTGTTTGTGCATTTACAAAATTCATTGATTTTTGCCATTGAAAAACATCATGTTATTCATATACCAGAAATGATTGAAGCTACTGACTGAAGGAAAGGATCTGGCATCTCACTCTCTTTGAATCTTCTTTATCATGCTAAGAGGAGCAGGAAAAAGCAAAAAGTTTCAGAATTGCACCTTGCAATGCGGAGAAATTACTGTTTGTGCATTTACAATATTCATTGGTTTTTGCCATTGAAAAACGTCCAGAAATGATTGAAGCTACTGACTGAATGAAAGGAGCTGGCATCTCACTCTCTTTGAATCTTCTTTATCATGCTAAGAGGAGCAGGAAAAAGCAAAAAATTTCAGAATTGCACCTTGCAATGCGGAGAAATTACTGTTTGTGCATTTACAATATTCATTGATTTTTGCGATTGAAAAACATCATGTTATTCATATACCAGAAATGATTGAAGCTACTGACTGAATGAAAGGAGCTGGCATCTCACTCTCTTTGAATCTTCTTTATCATGCTAAGAGGAGCAGGAAAAAGTAAAAAATTTCAGAATTGCACCTTGCAATGCGGAGAAATTACTGATTGTGCATTTACAATATTCAATGATTTTTGCCATTGAAAAACGTCCAGAAATGATTAAAGCTACTGACTGAATGAAAGGAGCTGGCATCTCACTCTCTTTGAATCTTCTTTATCATGCTAAGAGGAGCAGGAAAAAGCAAAAAATTTCAGAATTGCACCTTGCAATGCGGAGAAATTACTGTTTGTGCATTTACAATATTCATTGATTTTTGCCATTGAAAGACGTCCAGAAATGATTGAAGCTACTGACTGAATGAAAGGAGCTGGCATCTCACTCTCTTTGAATCTTCTTTATCATGCTAAGAGGAGCAGGAAAAAGCAAAAAATTTCAGAATTGCACCTTGCAATGCGGAGAAATTACTGTTTGTGCATTTACAATATTCATTGATTTTTGCCATTGAAAAACATCATGTTATTCATATACCAGAAATGATTGAAGCTACTGACTGAATGAAAGGAGCTGGCATCTCACTCTCTTTGAATCTTCTTTATCATGCTAAGAGGAGCAGGAAAAAGTAAAAAATTTCAGAATTGCGCCTTGCAATGCGGAGAAATTACTGTTTGTGCATTTACAAAATTCATTGATTTTTGCCATTGAAAAACATCATGTTATTCATATACCAGAAATGATTGAAGCTACTGACTGAAGGAAAGGATCTGGCATCTCACTCTCTTTGAATCTTCTTTATCATGCTTAGAGGAGCAGGAAAAAGCAAAGAATTTCAGAATTGCACCTTGCAATGCGGAGAAATTACTGTTTGTGCATTTACAATATTCATTGATTTTTGCCATTGAAAAACGTCCAGAAATGATTGAAGCTACTGACTGAATGAAAGGAGCTGGCATCTCACTCTCTTTGAATCTTCTTTATCATGCTAAGAGGAGCAGGAAAAAGCAAAAAATTTCAGAATTGCACCTTGCAATGCGGAGAAATTACTGTTTGTGCATTTACAATATTCATTGATTTTTGCGATTGAAAAACATCATGTTATTCATATACCAGAAATGATTGAAGCTACTGACTGAATGAAAGGAGCTGGCATCTCACTCTCTTTGAATCTTCTTTATCATGCTAAGAGGAGCAGGAAAAAGTAAAAAATTTCAGAATTGCACCTTGCAATGCGGAGAAATTACTGTTTGTGCATTTACAATATTCATTGATTTTTGCCATTGAAAAACGTCCAGAAATGATTGAAGCTACTGACTGAATGAAAGGAGCTGGCATCTCACTCTCTTTGAATCTTCTTTATCATGCTAAGAGGAGCAGGAAAAAGCAAAAAATTTCAGAATTGCACCTTGCAATGCGGAGAAATTACTGTTTGTGCATTTACAATATTCATTGATTTTTGCGATTGAAAAACATCATGTTATTCATATACCAGAAATGATTGAAGCTACTGACTGAATGAAAGGAGCTGGCATCTCACTCTCTTTGAATCTTCTTTATCATGCTAAGAGGAGCAGGAAAAAGTAAAAAATTTCAGAATTGCACCTTGCAATGCGGAGAAATTACTGATTGTGCATTTACAATATTCAATGATTTTTGCCATTGAAAAACGTCCAGAAATGATTAAAGCTACTGACTGAATGAAAGGAGCTGGCATCTCACTCTCTTTGAATCTTCTTTATCATGCTAAGAGGAGCAGGAAAAAGCAAAAAATTTCAGAATTGCACCTTGCAATGCGGAGAAATTACTGTTTGTGCATTTACAATATTCATTGATTTTTGCCATTGAAAAACGTCCAGAAATGATTGAAGCTACTGACTGAATGAAAGGAGCTGGCATCTCACTCTCTTTGAATCTTCTTTATCATGCTAAGAGGAGCAGGAAAAAGCAAAAAATTTCAGAATTGCACCTTGCAATGCGGAGAAATTACTGTTTGTGCATTTACAATATTCATTGATTTTTGCCATTGAAAAACATCATGTTATTCATATACCAGAAATGATTGAAGCTACTGACTGAATGAAAGGAGCTGGCATCTCACTCTCTTTGAATCTTCTTTATCATGCTAAGAGGAGCAGGAAAAAGTAAAAAATTTCAGAATTGCGCCTTGCAATGCGGAGAAATTACTGTTTGTGCATTTACAAAATTCATTGATTTTTGCCATTGAAAAACATCATGTTATTCATATACCAGAAATGATTGAAGCTACTGACTGAAGGAAAGGATCTGGCATCTCACTCTCTTTGAATCTTCTTTATCATGCTTAGAGGAGCAGGAAAAAGCAAAGAATTTCAGAATTGCACCTTGCAATGCGGAGAAATTACTGTTTGTGCATTTACAATATTCATTGATTTTTGCCATTGAAAAACGTCCAGAAATGATTGAAGCTACTGACTGAATGAAAGGAGCTGGCATCTCACTCTCTTTGAATCTTCTTTATCATGCTAAGAGGAGCAGGAAAAAGCAAAAAATTTCAGAATTGCACCTTGCAATGCGGAGAAATTACTGTTTGTGCATTTACAATATTCATTGATTTTTGCGATTGAAAAACATCATGTTATTCATATACCAGAAATGATTGAAGCTACTGACTGAATGAAAGGAGCTGGCATCTCACTCTCTTTGAATCTTCTTTATCATGCTAAGAGGAGCAGGAAAAAGTAAAAAATTTCAGAATTGCACCTTGCAATGCGGAGAAATTACTGTTTGTGCATTTACAATATTCATTGATTTTTGCCATTGAAAAACGTCCAGAAATGATTGAAGCTACTGACTGAATGAAAGGAGCTGGCATCTCACTCTCTTTGAATCTTCTTTATCATGCTAAGAGGAGCAGGAAAAAGCAAAAAATTTCAGAATTGCACCTTGCAATGCGGAGAAATTACTGTTTGTGCATTTACAATATTCATTGATTTTTGCTATTGAAAAACATCATGTTATTCATATACCAGAAATGATTGAAGCTACTGACTGAATGAAAGGAGCTGGCATCTCACTCTCTTTGAATCTTCTTTATCATGCTAAGAGGAGCAGGAAAAAGCAAAAAATTTCAGAATTGCACCTTGCAATGCGGAGAAATTACAGTTTGTGCATTTACAATATTCATTGATTTTTGCCATTGAAAAACGTCCAGAAATGATTGAAGCTACTGACTGAATGAAAGGAGCTGGCATCTCACTCTCTTTGAATCTTCTTTATCATGCTAAGAGGAGCAGGAAAAAGCAAAAAATTTCAGAATTGCACCTTGCAATGCGGAGAAATTACTGTTTGTGCATTTACAATATTCATTGATTTTTGCCATTGAAAAACGTCCAGAAATGATTGAAGGTACTGACTGAATGAAAGGAGCTGGCATCTCACTCTCTTTGAATCTTCTTTATCATGCTAAGAGGAGCAGGAAAAAGCAAAAAATTTCAGAATTGCACCTTGCAATGCAGAGAAATTACTGTTTGTGCATTTACAATATTCATTGATTTTTGCGATTGAAAAACATCATGTTATTCATATACCAGAAATGATTGAAGCTACTGACTGAATGAAAGGAGCTGGCATCTCACTCTCTTTGAATCTTCTTTATCATGCTTAGAGGAGCAGGAAAAAGCAAAGAATTTCAGAATTGCACCTTGCAATGCGGAGAAATTACTGTTTGTGCATTTACAATATTCATTGATTTTTGCCATTGAAAAACGTCCAGAAATGATTGAAGCTACTGACTGAATGAAAGGAGCTGGCATCTCACTCTCTTTGAATCTTCTTTATCATGCTAAGAGGAGCAGGAAAAAGCAAAAAAATTCAGAATTGCACCTTGCAATGCGGAGAAATTACTGTTTGTGCATTTACAATATTCATTGATTTTTGCGATTGAAAAACATCATGTTATTCATATACCAGAAATGATTGAAGCTACTGACTGAATGAAAGGAGCTGGCATCTCACTCTCTTTGAATCTTCTTTATCATGCTAAGAGGAGCAGGAAAAAGTAAAAAATTTCAGAATTGCACCTTGCAATGCGGAGAAATTACTGTTTGTGCATTTACAATATTCATTGATTTTTGCCATTGAAAAACGTCCAGAAATGATTGAAGCTACTGACTGAATGAAAGGAGCTGGCATCTCACTCTCTTTGAATCTTCTTTATCATGCTAAGAGGAGCAGGAAAAAGCAAAAAATTTCAGAATTGCACCTTGCAATGCGGAGAAATTACTGTTTGTGCATTTACAATATTCATTGATTTTTGCTATTGAAAAACATCATGTTATTCATATACCAGAAATGATTGAAGCTACTGACTGAATGAAAGGAGCTGGCATCTCACTCTCTTTGAATCTTCTTTATCATGCTAAGAGGAGCAGGAAAAAGCAAAAAATTTCAGAATTGCACCTTGCAATGCAGAGAAATTACAGTTTGTGCATTTACAATATTCATTGATTTTTGCCATTGAAAAACGTCCAGAAATGATTGAAGCTACTGACTGAATGAAAGGAGCTGGCATCTCATTCTCTTTGAATCTTCTTTATCATGCTAAGAGGAGCAGGAAAAAGCAAAAAATTTCAGAATTGCACCTTGCAATGCGGAGAAATTACTGTTTGTGCATTTACAATATTCATTGATTTTTGCCATTGAAAAACGTCCAGAAATGATTGAAGGTACTGACTGAATGAAAGGAGCTGGCCTCTCACTCTCTTTGAATCTTCTTTATCATGCTAAGAGGAGCAGGAAAAAGCAAAAAATTTCAGAATTGCACCTTGCAGTGCGGAGAAATTACTGTTTGTGCATTTACAATATTCATTAATTTTTGCGATTGAAAAACATCATGTTATTCATATACCAGAAATGATTGAAGCTACTGACTGAATGAAAGGAGCTGGCATCTCACTCTCTTTGAATCTTCTTTATCATGCTAAGAGGAGCAGGAAAAAGTAAAAAATTTCAGAATTGCACCTTGCAATGCGGAGAAATTACTGTTTGTGCATTTACAATATTCAATGATTTTTGCCATTGAAAAACGTCCAGAAATGATTGAAGCTACTGACTGAATGAAAGGAGCTGGCATCTCACTCTCTTTGAATCTTGTTTATCATGCTAAGAGGAGCAGGAAAAAGCAAAAAATTTCAGAATTGCACCTTGCAATGCGGAGAAATTACTGTTTGTGCATTTACAATATTCATTGATTTTTGCCATTGAAAAACGTCCAGAAATGATTGAAGCTACTGACTGAATGAAAGGAGCTGGCATCTCACTCTCTTTGAATCTTCTTTATCATGCTAAGAGGAGCAGGAAAAAGCAAAAAATTTCAGAATTGCACCTTGCAATGCGGAGAAATTACTGTTTGTGCATTTACAATATTCATTGATTTTTGCCATTGAAAAACATCATGTTATTCATATACCAGAAATGATTGAAGCTACTGACTGAATGAAAGGAGCTGGCATCTCACTCTCTTTGAATCTTCTTTATCATGCTAAGAGGAGCAGGAAAAAGTAAAAAATTTCAGAATTGCACCTTGCAATGCGGAGAAATTACTGTTTGTGCATTTATAATATTCAATGATTTTTGCCATTGAAAAACGTCCAGAAATGATTGAAGCTACTGACTGAACGAAAGGAGCTGGCATCTCACTCTCTTTGAATCTTCTTTATCATGCTAAGAGGAGCAGGAAAAAGCAAAAAATTTCAGAATTGCACCTTGCAATGCGGAGAAATTACTGTTTGTGCATTTACAATATTCATTGATTTTTGCTATTGAAAAACATCATGTTATTCATATACCAGAAATGATTGAAGCTACTGACTGAATGAAAGGAGCTGGCATCTCACTCTCTTTGAATCTTCTTTATCATGCTAAGAGGAGCAGGAAAAAGCAAAAAATTTCAGAATTGCACCTTGCAATGCGGAGAAATTACAGTTTGTGCATTTACAATATTCATTGATTTTTGCCATTGAAAAACGTCCAGAAATGATTGAAGCTACTGACTGAATGAAAGGAGCTGGCATCTCACTCTCTTTGAATCTTCTTTATCATGCTAAGAGGAGCAGGAAAAAGCAAAAAATTTCAGAATTGCACCTTGCAATGCGGAGAAATTACTGTTTGTGCATTTACAATATTCATTGATTTTTGCCATTGAAAAACGTCCAGAAATGATTGAAGGTACTGACTGAATGAAAGGAGCTGGCATCTCACTCTCTTTGAATCTTCTTTATCATGCTAAGAGGAGCAGGAAAAAGCAAAAAATTTCAGAATTGCACCTTGCAATGCAGAGAAATTACTGTTTGTGCATTTACAATATTCATTGATTTTTGCGATTGAAAAACATCATGTTATTCATATACCAGAAATGATTGAAGCTACTGACTGAATGAAAGGAGCTGGCATCTCACTCTCTTTGAATCTTCTTTATCATGCTTAGAGGAGCAGGAAAAAGCAAAGAATTTCAGAATTGCACCTTGCAATGCGGAGAAATTACTGTTTGTGCATTTACAATATTCATTGATTTTTGCCATTGAAAAACGTCCAGAAATGATTGAAGCTACTGACTGAATGAAAGGAGCTGGCATCTCACTCTCTTTGAATCTTCTTTATCATGCTAAGAGGAGCAGGAAAAAGCAAAAAAATTCAGAATTGCACCTTGCAATGCGGAGAAATTACTGTTTGTGCATTTACAATATTCATTGATTTTTGCGATTGAAAAACATCATGTTATTCATATACCAGAAATGATTGAAGCTACTGACTGAATGAAAGGAGCTGGCATCTCACTCTCTTTGAATCTTCTTTATCATGCTAAGAGGAGCAGGAAAAAGTAAAAAATTTCAGAATTGCACCTTGCAATGCGGAGAAATTACTGTTTGTGCATTTACAATATTCATTGATTTTTGCCATTGAAAAACGTCCAGAAATGATTGAAGCTACTGACTGAATGAAAGGAGCTGGCATCTCACTCTCTTTGAATCTTCTTTATCATGCTAAGAGGAGCAGGAAAAAGCAAAAAATTTCAGAATTGCACCTTGCAATGCGGAGAAATTACTGTTTGTGCATTTACAATATTCATTGATTTTTGCTATTGAAAAACATCATGTTATTCATATACCAGAAATGATTGAAGCTACTGACTGAATGAAAGGAGCTGGCATCTCACTCTCTTTGAATCTTCTTTATCATGCTAAGAGGAGCAGGAAAAAGCAAAAAATTTCAGAATTGCACCTTGCAATGCAGAGAAATTACAGTTTGTGCATTTACAATATTCATTGATTTTTGCCATTGAAAAACGTCCAGAAATGATTGAAGCTACTGACTGAATGAAAGGAGCTGGCATCTCATTCTCTTTGAATCTTCTTTATCATGCTAAGAGGAGCAGGAAAAAGCAAAAAATTTCAGAATTGCACCTTGCAATGCGGAGAAATTACTGTTTGTGCATTTACAATATTCATTGATTTTTGCCATTGAAAAACGTCCAGAAATGATTGAAGGTACTGACTGAATGAAAGGAGCTGGCCTCTCACTCTCTTTGAATCTTCTTTATCATGCTAAGAGGAGCAGGAAAAAGCAAAAAATTTCAGAATTGCACCTTGCAGTGCGGAGAAATTACTGTTTGTGCATTTACAATATTCATTAATTTTTGCGATTGAAAAACATCATGTTATTCATATACCAGAAATGATTGAAGCTACTGACTGAATGAAAGGAGCTGGCATCTCACTCTCTTTGAATCTTCTTTATCATGCTAAGAGGAGCAGGAAAAAGTAAAAAATTTCAGAATTGCACCTTGCAATGCGGAGAAATTACTGTTTGTGCATTTACAATATTCAATGATTTTTGCCATTGAAAAACGTCCAGAAATGATTGAAGCTACTGACTGAATGAAAGGAGCTGGCATCTCACTCTCTTTGAATCTTGTTTATCATGCTAAGAGGAGCAGGAAAAAGCAAAAAATTTCAGAATTGCACCTTGCAATGCGGAGAAATTACTGTTTGTGCATTTACAATATTCATTGATTTTTGCCATTGAAAAACGTCCAGAAATGATTGAAGCTACTGACTGAATGAAAGGAGCTGGCATCTCACTCTCTTTGAATCTTCTTTATCATGCTAAGAGGAGCAGGAAAAAGCAAAAAATTTCAGAATTGCACCTTGCAATGCGGAGAAATTACTGTTTGTGCATTTACAATATTCATTGATTTTTGCCATTGAAAAACATCATGTTATTCATATACCAGAAATGATTGAAGCTACTGACTGAATGAAAGGAGCTGGCATCTCACTCTCTTTGAATCTTCTTTATCATGCTAAGAGGAGCAGGAAAAAGTAAAAAATTTCAGAATTGCACCTTGCAATGCGGAGAAATTACTGTTTGTGCATTTATAATATTCAATGATTTTTGCCATTGAAAAACGTCACAGAAATGATTGAAGCTACTGACTGAACGAAAGGAGCTGGCATCTCACTCTCTTTGAATCTTCTTTATCATGCTAAGAGGAGCAGGAAAAAGCAAAAAATTTCAGAATTGCACCTTGCAATGCGGAGAAATTACTGTTTGTGCATTTACAATATTCATTGATTTTTGCCATTGAAAAACATCATGTTATTCATGTACCAGAAATGTTTGAAGCTACTGACTGAATGAAAGGAGCTGGCATCTCACTCTCTTTGAATCTTCTTTATCATGCTAAGAGGAGCAGGAAAAAAGCAAAAAATTTCAGAATTGCACATTGCAATGCGGAGAAATTACTGTTTGTGCATTTACAATATTCATTGATTTTTGCCATTGAAAAACGTCCAGAAATGATTGAAGCTACTGACTGAATGAAAGGAGCTGGCATCTCACTCTCTTTGAATCTTCTTTATCATGCTAAGAGGAGCAGGAAAAAGCAAAAAATTTCAGAATTGCACCTTGCAATGCGGAGAAATTACTGTTTGTGCATTTACAATATTCATTGATTTTTGCCATTGAAAAACGTCCAGAAATGATTGAAGCTACTGACTGAATGAAAGGAGCTGGCATCTCACTCTCTTTGAATCTTCTTTATCATGCTAAGAGGAGCAGGAAAAAGCAAAAAATTTCAGAATTGCACCTTGCAATGCGGAGAAATTACTGTTTGTGCATTTACAATATTCATTGATTTTTGCCATTGAAAAACGTCCAGAAATGATTGAAGCTACTGACTGAATGAAAGGAGCTGGCATCTCACTCTCTTTGAATCTTCTTTATCATGCTAAGAGGAGCAGGAAAAAGCAAAAAATTTCAGAATTGCACCTTGCAATGCGGAGAAATTACTGTTTGTGCATTTACAATATTCATTGATTTTTGCCATTGAAAAACATCATGTTATTCATATACCAGAAATGATTGAAGCTACTGACTGAATGAAAGGAGCTGGCATCTCACTCTCTTTGAATCTTCTTTATCATGCTAAGAGGAGCAGGAAAAAGCAAAAAATTTCAGGAATTGCACCTTGCAATGCAGAGAAATTACAGTTTGTGCATTTACAATATTCATTGATTTTTGCCATTGAAAAACGTCCAGAAATGATTGAAGCTACTGACTGAATGAAAGGAGCTGGCATCTCACTCTCTTTGAATCTTCTTTATCATGCTAAGAGGAGCAGGAAAAAGCAAAAATTTCAGAATTGCACCTTGCAATGCGGAGAAATTACTGTTTGTGCATTTACAATATTCATTGATTTTTGCTATTGAAAAACATCATGTTATTCATATACCAGAAATGATTGAAGCTACTGACTGAATGAAAGGAGCTGGCATCTCACTCTCTTTGAATCTTCTTTATCATGCTAAGAGGAGCAGGAAAAAGCAAAAAATTTCAGAATTGCACCTTGCAATGCGGAGAAATTACAGTTTGTGCATTTACAATATTCATTGATTTTTGCCATTGAAAAACGTCCAGAAATGATTGAAGCTACTGACTGAATGAAAGGAGCTGGCATCTCACTCTCTTTGAATCTTCTTTATCATGCTAAGAGGAGCAGGAAAAAGCAAAAAATTTCAGAATTGCACCTTGCAATGCGGAGAAATTACTGTTTGTGCATTTACAATATTCATTGATTTTTGCCATTGAAAAGTTATTCTTATACAGAAATGATTGAAGCTACTGACTGAATGAAAGGAGCTGGCATCTCACTCTCTTTGAATCTTCTTTATCATGCTAAGAGGAGCAGGAAAAAGCAAAAAATTTCAGAATTGCACCTTGCAATGCGGAGAAAATTACTGTTTGTGCATTTACAATATTCATTGATTTTTGCCATTGAAAAACAGTCATGTTTACAGAACCAATGATTGAAGCTACTGACTGAATGAAAGGAGCTGGCATCTCACTCTCTTTGAATCTTCTTTATCATGCTAAGAGGAGCAGGAAAAAGCAAAAAATTTCAGAATTGCACCTTGCAATGCGGAGAAATTACTGTTTGTGCATTTACAATATTCATTGATTTTTGCCATTGAAAAACTGTCCAGAAAGATTGAAGCTACTGACTGAATGAAAGGAGCTGGCATCTCACTCTCTTTGAATCTTCTTTATCATGCTAAGAGGAGCAGGAAAAAGCAAAAATTTCAGAATTGCACCTTGCAATGCGGAGAAATTACTGTTTGTGCATTTACAATATTCATTGATTTTTGCCATTGAAAAACATCATGTTATTCATATACCAGAAATGATTGAAGCTACTGACTGAATGAAAGGAGCTGGCATCTCACTCTCTTTGAATCTTCTTTATCATGCTAAGAGGAGCAGGAAAAAGTTAAAAAAATTTCAGAATTGCACCTTGCAATGCGGAGAAATTACTGTTTGTGCATTTACAATATTCAATGATTTTTGCCATTGAAAAACGTCCAGAAATGATTGAAGCTACTGACTGAATGAAAGGAGCTGGCATCTCACTCTCTTTGAATCTTCTTTATCATGCTAAGAGGAGCAGGAAAAAGCAAAAAATTTCAGAATTGCACCTTGCAATGCGGAGAAATTACTGTTTGTGCATTTACAATATTCATTGATTTTTGCCATTGAAAAACATCATGTTATTCATATACCAGAAATGATTGAAGCTACTGACTGAATGAAAGGAGCTGGCATCTCACTCTCTTTGAATCTTCTTTATCATGCTAAGAGGAGCAGGAAAAAGCAAAAAATTTCAGAATTGCCACCTTGCAATGCGGAGAAATTACTGTTTGTGCATTTACAATATTCAATGATTTTTGCCATTGAAAAACGTCCAGAAATGATTGAAGCTACTGACTGAATGAAAGGAGCTGGCATCTCACTCTCTTTGAATCTTCTTTATCATGCTAAGAGGAGCAGGAAAAAGCAAAAATTTCAGAATTGCACCTTGCAATGCGGAGAAATTACTGTTTGTGCATTTACAATATTCATTGATTTTTGCCATTGAAAAACGTCCAGAAATGATTGAAGCTACTGACTGAATGAAAGGAGCTGGCATCTCACTCTCTTTGAATCTTCTTTATCATGCTAAGAGGAGCAGGAAAAGCAAAAAATTTCAGAATTGCACCTTGCAATGCGGAGAAATTACTGTTTGTGCATTTACAATATTCATTGATTTTTGCCATTGAAAAACATCATGTTATTCATATACCAGAAATGATTGAAGCTACTGACTGAATGAAAGGAGCTGGCATCTCACTCTCTTTGAATCTTCTTTATCATGCTAAGAGGAGCAGGAAAAAGCAAAAATTTCAGAATTGCACCTTGCAATGCGGAGAAATTACTGTTTGTGCATTTACAATATTCATTGATTTTTGCCATTGAAAAACATATCATGTCCAGAAATGATTGAAGCTACTGACTGAAGGAAAGGAGCTGGCATCTCACTCTCTTTGAATCTTCTTTATCATGCTAAGAGGAGCAGGAATCTCTAAAGCAAAAAATTTCAGAATTGCACTTGCAATGCGGAGAAATTACTGTTTGTGCATTTACAATATTCATTGATTTTTGCCATTGAAAAACATCATGTTATTCATGTACCAGAAATGTTTTGAAGCTACTGACTGAATGAAAGGAGCTGGCATCTCACTCTCTTTGAATCTTCTTTATCATGCTAAGAGGAGCAGGAAAAAGCAAAAAATTTCAGAATTGCACATTGCAATGCGGAGAAATTACTGTTTGTGCATTTACAATATTCATTGATTTTTGCCATTGAAAAAAGTCCAGAAATGATTGAAGCTACTGACTGAATGAAAGGAGCTGGCATCTCACTCTCTTTGAATCTTCTTTATCATGCTAAGAGGAGCAGGAAAAAGCAAAAAATTTCAGAATTGCACCTTGCAATGCGGAGAAATTACTGTTTGTGCATTTACAATATTCATTGATTTTTGCCATTGAAAACATGTTATATCCAGAAATGATTGAAGCTACTGACTGAATGAAAGGAGCTGGCATCTCACTCTCTTTGAATCTTCTTTATCATGCTAAGAGGAGCAGGAAAAAGCCAAAAAATTTCAGAATTGGCACCTTGCAATGCGGAGAAATACTGTTTGTGCATTTACAATATTCATTGATTTTGCCATTGAAAAATGTCCAGAAATGATTGAAGCTACTGACTGAATGAAAGGAGCTGGCATCTCACTCTCTTTGAATCTTCTTTATCATGCTAAGAGGAGCAGGAAAAAGCAAAAATTTCAGAATTGCACCTTGCAATGCGGAGAAATTACTGTTTGTGCATTTACAAAATTCATTGATTTTTGCCATTGAAAAACATCATGTTATTCATATACCAGAAATGATTGAAGCATACTGACTGAAGGAACAGGATCTGGCATCTCACTTCTCTTTGAATCTTCTTTATCATGCTAAGAGGAGCAGGAA
>NW_027365681.1:0-98784 GCF_046119375.1 Phyllobates terribilis | reverse complement strand
TTTCATTCAGTCAGTAGCTTCAATCATTTCTGGATGTTTTTCAATGGCAAAAATCAATGAATATTGTAAATGCACAAACAGTAATTTCTCCGCATTGCAAGGTGCAATTCTGAAATTTTTTGCTTTTCCTGCTCCTCTTAGCATGATAAAGAAGATTCAAAGAGAGTGAGATGCCAGCTCCTTTCATTCAGTCAGTAGCTTCAAACATTTCTGGTATATGAAAAACATGTTTTTCAATGGCAAAAATCAATGAATATTGTAAATGCACAAACAGTAATATCTCCACATTGCACGGTGCAATTCTGAAATTTTTAGCTTTTTCCTGTTAATCCTAGCATGATAAAGAAGATTCAAAGAGAGTGAGATGCCAGCTCCTTTCATTCAGTCAGTAGCTTCAAACATTTCTGGTATATGAAAAACATGTTTTTCAATGGCAAAAATCAATGAATATTGTAAATGCACAAACAGTAATATCTCCACATTGCAAGGTGCAATTCTGAAATTTTTTGCTTTTTCCTGCTAATCCTAGCATGATAAAGAAGATTCAAAGAGAGTGAGATGCCAGCTCCTTTCATTCAGTCAGTAGCTTCAAACATTTCTGGTATATGAAAAACATGTTTTTCAATGGCAAAAATCAATGAATATTGTAAATGCACAAACAGTAATATCTCCACATTGCACGGTGCAATTATGAAATTTTTAGCTTTTTCCTGTTAATCCTAGCATGATAAAGAAGATTCAAAGAGAGTGAGATGCCAGCTCCTTTCATTCAGTCAGTAGCTTCAAACATTTCTGGTATATGAAAAACATGTTTTTCAATGGCAAAAATCAATGAATATTGTAAATGCACAAACAGTAATATCTCCACATTGCAAGTGCAATTCTGAAATTTTTTGCTTTTTCCTGCTAATCCTAGCATGATAAAGAAGATTCAAAGAGAGTGAGATGCCAGCTCCTTTCATTCAGTCAGTAGCTTCAAACATTTCTGGTATATGAAAAACATGTTTTCAATGGCAAAAATCAATGAATATTGTAAATGCACAAACAGTAATATCTCCACATTGCAAGGTGCAATTCTGAAATTTTTTGCTTTTTCCTGTTAATCCTAGCATGATAAAGAAGATTCAAAGAGAGTGAGATGCCAGCTCCTTTCATTCAGTCAGTAGCTTCAAACATTTCTGGTATATGAAAAACATGTTTTTCAATGGCAAAAATCAATGAATATTGTAAATGCACAAACAGTAATATCTCCACATTGCAAGGTGCAATTCTGAAATTTTTTGCTTTTTCCTGCTAATCCTTAGCATGATAAAGAAGATTCAAAGAGAGTGAGATGCCAGCTCCTTTCATTCAGTCAGTAGCTTCAAACATTTCTGGTATATGAAAAACATGTTTTTCAATGGCAAAAATCAATGAATATTGTAAATGCACAAACAGTAATATCTCCACATTGCACGGTGCAATTCTGAAATTTTTAGCTTTTTCCTGTTAATCCTAGCATGATAAAGAAGATTCAAAGAGAGTGAGATGCCAGCTCCTTTCATTCAGTCAGTAGCTTCAAACATTTCTGGTATATGAAAAACATGTTTTTCAATGGCAAAAATCAATGAATATTGTAAATGCACAAACAGTAATATCTCCACATTGCAAGGTGCAATTCTGAAATTTTTTGCTTTTTCCTGCTAATCCTAGCATGATAAAGAAGATTCAAAGAGAGTGAGATGCCAGCTCCTTTCATTCAGTCAGTAGCTTCAAACATTTCTGGTATATGAAAAACATGTTTTTCAATGGCAAAAATCAATGAATATTGTAAATGCACAAACAGTAATATCTCCACATTGCACGGTGCAATTATGAAATTTTTAGCTTTTTCCTGTTAATCCTAGCATGATAAAGAAGATTCAAAGAGAGTGAGATGCCAGCTCCTTTCATTCAGTCAGTAGCTTCAAACATTTCTGGTATATGAAAAACATGTTTTTCAATGGCAAAAATCAATGAATATTGTAAATGCACAAACAGTAATATCTCCACATTGCACGGTGCAATTCTGAAATTTTTAGCTTTTTCCTGTTAATCCTAGCATGATAAAGAAGATTCAAAGAGAGTGAGATGCCAGCTCCTTTCATTCAGTCAGTAGCTTCAAACATTTCTGGTATATGAAAAACATGTTTTTCAATGGCAAAAATCAATGAATATTGTAAATGCACAAACAGTAATATCTCCACATTGCAAGGTGCAATTCTGAAATTTTTTGCTTTTTCCTGCTAATCCTAGCATGATAAAGAAGATTCAAAGAGAGTGAGATGCCAGCTCCTTTCATTCAGTCAGTAGCTTCAAACATTTCTGGTATATGAAAAACATGTTTTTCAATGGCAAAAATCAATGAATATTGTAAATGCACAAACAGTAATATCTCCACATTGCACGGTGCAATTCTGAAATTTTTAGCTTTTTCCTGTTAATCCTAGCATGATAAAGAAGATTCAAAGAGAGTGAGATGCCAGCTCCTTTCATTCAGTCAGTAGCTTCAAACATTTCTGGTATATGAAAAACATGTTTTTCAATGGCAAAAATCAATGAATATTGTAAATGCACAAACAGTAATATCTCCACATTGCAAGGTGCAATTCTGAAATTTTTTGCTTTTTCCTGCTAATCCTAGCATGATAAAGAAGATTCAAAGAGAGTGAGATGCCAGCTCCTTTCATTCAGTCAGTAGCTTCAAACATTTCTGGTATATGAAAAACATGTTTTTCAATGGCAAAAATCAATGAATATTGTAAATGCACAAACAGTAATATCTCCACATTGCACGGTGCAATTATGAAATTTTTAGCTTTTTCCTGTTAATCCTAGCATGATAAAGAAGATTCAAAGAGAGTGAGATGCCAGCTCCTTTCATTCAGTCAGTAGCTTCAAACATTTCTGGTATATGAAAAACATGTTTTTCAATGGCAAAAATCAATGAATATTGTAAATGCACAAACAGTAATATCTCCACATTGCACGGTGCAATTCTGAAATTTTTAGCTTTTTCCTGTTAATCCTAGCATGATAAAGAAGATTCAAAGAGAGTGAGATGCCAGCTCCTTTCATTCAGTCAGTAGCTTCAAACATTTCTGGTATATGAAAAACATGTTTTTCAATGGCAAAAATCAATGAATATTGTAAATGCACAAACAGTAATATCTCCACATTGCAAGGTGCAATTCTGAAATTTTTTGCTTTTTCCTGCTAATCCTAGCATGATAAAGAAGATTCAAAGAGAGTGAGATGCCAGCTCCTTTCATTCAGTCAGTAGCTTCAAACATTTCTGGTATATGAAAAACATGTTTTTCAATGGCAAAAATCAATGAATATTGTAAATGCACAAACAGTAATATCTCCACATTGCACGGTGCAATTCTGAAATTTTTAGCTTTTTCCTGTTAATCCTAGCATGATAAAGAAGATTCAAAGAGAGTGAGATGCCAGCTCCTTTCATTCAGTCAGTAGCTTCAAACATTTCTGGTATATGAAAAACATGTTTTTCAATGGCAAAAATCAATGAATATTGTAAATGCACAAACAGTAATATCTCCACATTGCAAGGTGCAATTCTGAAATTTTTTGCTTTTTCCTGCTAATCCTAGCATGATAAAGAAGATTCAAAGAGAGTGAGATGCCAGCTCCTTTCATTCAGTCAGTAGCTTCAAACATTTCTGGTATATGAAAAACATGTTTTTCAATGGCAAAAATCAATGAATATTGTAAATGCACAAACAGTAATATCTCCACATTGCACGGTGCAATTATGAAATTTTTAGCTTTTTCCTGTTAATCCTAGCATGATAAAGAAGATTCAAAGAGAGTGAGATGCCAGCTCCTTTCATTCAGTCAGTAGCTTCAAACATTTCTGGTATATGAAAAACATGTTTTTCAATGGCAAAAATCAATGAATATTGTAAATGCACAAACAGTAATATCTCCACATTGCACGGTGCAATTCTGAAATTTTTAGCTTTTTCCTGTTAATCCTAGCATGATAAAGAAGATTCAAAGAGAGTGAGATGCCAGCTCCTTTCATTCAGTCAGTAGCTTCAAACATTTCTGGTATATGAAAAACATGTTTTTCAATGGCAAAAATCAATGAATATTGTAAATGCACAAACAGTAATATCTCCACATTGCAAGGTGCAATTCTGAAATTTTTTGCTTTTTCCTGCTAATCCTAGCATGATAAAGAAGATTCAAAGAGAGTGAGATGCCAGCTCCTTTCATTCAGTCAGTAGCTTCAAACATTTCTGGTATATGAAAAACATGTTTTTCAATGGCAAAAATCAATGAATATTGTAAATGCACAAACAGTAATATCTCCACATTGCACGGTGCAATTCTGAAATTTTTAGCTTTTTCCTGTTAATCCTAGCATGATAAAGAAGATTCAAAGAGAGTGAGATGCCAGCTCCTTTCATTCAGTCAGTAGCTTCAAACATTTCTGGTATATGAAAAACATGTTTTTCAATGGCAAAAATCAATGAATATTGTAAATGCACAAACAGTAATATCTCCACATTGCAAGGTGCAATTCTGAAATTTTTTGCTTTTTCCTGCTAATCCTAGCATGATAAAGAAGATTCAAAGAGAGTGAGATGCCAGCTCCTTTCATTCAGTCAGTAGCTTCAAACATTTCTGGTATATGAAAAACATGTTTTTCAATGGCAAAAATCAATGAATATTGTAAATGCACAAACAGTAATATCTCCACATTGCAAGGTGCAATTCTGAAATTTTTTGCTTTTTCCTGCTAATCCTAGCATGATAAAGAAGATTCAAAGAGAGTGAGATGCCAGCTCCTTTCATTCAGTCAGTAGCTTCAAACATTTCTGGTATATGAAAAACATGTTTTTCAATGGCAAAAATCAATGAATATTGTAAATGCACAAACAGTAATATCTCCACATTGCACGGTGCAATTCTGAAATTTTTAGCTTTTTCCTGTTAATCCTAGCATGATAAAGAAGATTCAAAGAGAGTGAGATGCCAGCTCCTTTCATTCAGTCAGTAGCTTCAAACATTTCTGGTATATGAAAAACATGTTTTTCAATGGCAAAAATCAATGAATATTGTAAATGCACAAACAGTAATATCTCCACATTGCAAGGTGCAATTCTGAAATTTTTTGCTTTTTCCTGCTAATCCTAGCATGATAAAGAAGATTCAAAGAGAGTGAGATGCCAGCTCCTTTCATTCAGTCAGTAGCTTCAAACATTTCTGGTATATGAAAAACATGTTTTTCAATGGCAAAAATCAATGAATATTGTAAATGCACAAACAGTAATATCTCCACATTGCACGGTGCAATTATGAAATTTTTAGCTTTTTCCTGTTAATCCTAGCATGATAAAGAAGATTCAAAGAGAGTGAGATGCCAGCTCCTTTCATTCAGTCAGTAGCTTCAAACATTTCTGGTATATGAAAAACATGTTTTTCAATGGCAAAAATCAATGAATATTGTAAATGCACAAACAGTAATAACTCCACATTGCAAGGTGCAATTCTGAAATTTTTTGCTTTTTCCTGCTAATCCTAGCATGATAAAGAAGATTCAAAGAGAGTGAGATGCCAGCTCCTTTCATTCAGTCAGTAGCTTCAAACATTTCTGGTATATGAAAAACATGTTTTTCAATGGCAAAAATCAATGAATATTGTAAATGCACAAACAGTAATATCTCAACATTGCACGGTGCAATTCTGAAATTTTTAGCTTTTTCCTGTTAATCCTAGCATGATAAAGAAGATTCAAAGAGAGTGAGATGCCAGCTCCTTTCATTCAGTCAGTAGCTTCAAACATTTCTGGTATATGAAAAACGTTTTTCAATGGCAAAAATCAATGAATATTGTAAATGCACAAACAGTAATATCTCCACATTGCAAGGTGCAATTCTGAAATTTTTTGCTTTTTCCTGTTAATCCTAGCATGATAAAGAAGATTCAAAGAGAGTGAGATGCCAGCTCCTTTCATTCAGTCAGTAGCTTCAAACATTTCTGGTATATGAAAAACATGTTTTTCAATGGCAAAAATCAATGAATATTGTAAATGCACAAACAGTAATATCTCCACATTGCAAGGTGCAATTCTGAAATTTTTTGCTTTTTCCTGCTCCTCTTAGCATGATAAAGAAGATTCAAAGAGAGTGAGATGCCAGCTCCTTTCATTCAGTCAGTAGCTTCAATCATTTCTGGACGTTTTTCAATGGCAAAAATCAATGAATATTGTAAATGCACAAACAGTAATATCTCCACATTGCACGGTGCAATTATGAAATTTTTAGCTTTTTCCTGTTAATCCTAGCATGATAAAGAAGATTCAAAGAGAGTGAGATGCCAGCTCCTTTCATTCAGTCAGTAGCTTCAAACATTTCTGGTATATGAAAAACATGTTTTTCAATGGCAAAAATCAATGAATATTGTAAATGCACAAACAGTAATAACTCCACATTGCAAGGTGCAATTCTGAAATTTTTTGCTTTTTCCTGCTAATCCTAGCATGATAAAGAAGATTCAAAGAGAGTGAGATGCCAGCTCCTTTCATTCAGTCAGTAGCTTCAAACATTTCTGGTATATGAAAAACATGTTTTTCAATGGCAAAAATCAATGAATATTGTAAATGCACAAACAGTAATATCTCAACATTGCACGGTGCAATTCTGAAATTTTTAGCTTTTTCCTGTTAATCCTAGCATGATAAAGAAGATTCAAAGAGAGTGAGATGCCAGCTCCTTTCATTCAGTCAGTAGCTTCAAACATTTCTGGTATATGAAAAACGTTTTTCAATGGCAAAAATCAATGAATATTGTAAATGCACAAACAGTAATATCTCCACATTGCAAGGTGCAATTCTGAAATTTTTTGCTTTTTCCTGTTAATCCTAGCATGATAAAGAAGATTCAAAGAGAGTGAGATGCCAGCTCCTTTCATTCAGTCAGTAGCTTCAAACATTTCTGGTATATGAAAAACATGTTTTTCAATGGCAAAAATCAATGAATATTGTAAATGCACAAACAGTAATATCTCCACATTGCAAGGTGCAATTCTGAAATTTTTTGCTTTTTCCTGCTCCTCTTAGCATGATAAAGAAGATTCAAAGAGAGTGAGATGCCAGCTCCTTTCATTCAGTCAGTAGCTTCAATCATTTCTGGACGTTTTTCAATGGCAAAAATCAATGAATATTGTAAATGCACAAACAGTAATTTCTCCGCATTGCAAGGTGCAATTCTGAAATTTTTTGCTTTTTCCTGCTCCTCTTAGCATGGTAAAGACTCAAAGAGAGTGAGATGCCAGCTCCTTTCATTCAGTCAGTAGCTTCAATCATTTCTGGACGTTTTTCAACGGCAAAAATCAATGAATATTGTAGATGCACAAACAGTAATTTCTCCGCATTGCAAGGTGCAATTCTGAAATTTTTTGCTTTTTCCTGCTCCTCTTAGCATGATAAAGAAGATTCAAAGAGAGTGAGATGCCAGCTCCTTTCATTCAGTCAGTAGCTTCAATCATTTCTGGATGTTTTTCAATGGCAAAAATCAATGAATATTGTAAATGCACAAACAGTAATTTCTCCGCATTGCAAGGTGCAATTCTGAAATTTTTTGCTTTTTCCTGCTCCTCTTAGCATGATAAAGAAGATTCAAAGAGAGTGAGATGCCAGCTCCTTTCATTCAGTCAGTAGCTTCAAACATTTCTGGTATATGAAAAACATGTTTTTCAATGGCAAAAATCAATGAATATTGTAAATGCACAAACAGTAATATCTCCACATTGCACGGTGCAATTCTGAAATTTTTAGCTTTTTCCTGTTAATCCTAGCATGATAAAGAAGATTCAAAGAGAGTGAGATGCCAGCTCCTTTCATTCAGTCAGTAGCTTCAAACATTTCTGGTATATGAAAAACATGTTTTTCAATGGCAAAAATCAATGAATATTGTAAATGCACAAACAGTAATATCTCCACATTGCAAGGTGCAATTCTGAAATTTTTTGCTTTTTCCTGCTAATCCTAGCATGATAAAGAAGATTCAAAGAGAGTGAGATGCCAGCTCCTTTCATTCAGTCAGTAGCTTCAAACATTTCTGGTATATGAAAAACATGTTTTTCAATGGCAAAAATCAATGAATATTGTAAATGCACAAACAGTAATATCTCCACATTGCACGGTGCAATTATGAAATTTTTAGCTTTTTCCTGTTAATCCTAGCATGATAAAGAAGATTCAAAGAGAGTGAGATGCCAGCTCCTTTCATTCAGTCAGTAGCTTCAAACATTTCTGGTATATGAAAAACATGTTTTTCAATGGCAAAAATCAATGAATATTGTAAATGCACAAACAGTAATATCTCCACATTGCAAGGTGCAATTCTGAAATTTTTTGCTTTTTCCTGCTAATCCTAGCATGATAAAGAAGATTCAAAGAGAGTGAGATGCCAGCTCCTTTCATTCAGTCAGTAGCTTCAAACATTTCTGGTATATGAAAAACATGTTTTTCAATGGCAAAAATCAATGAATATTGTAAATGCACAAACAGTAATATCTCAACATTGCACGGTGCAATTCTGAAATTTTTAGCTTTTTCCTGTTAATCCTAGCATGATAAAGAAGATTCAAAGAGAGTGAGATGCCAGCTCCTTTCATTCAGTCAGTAGCCTCAAACATTTCTGGTATATGAAAAACATGTTTTTCAATGGCAAAAATCAATGAATATTGTAAATGCACAAACAGTAATATCTCCACATTGCAAGGTGCAATTCTGAAATTTTTTGCTTTTTCCTGCTAATCCTAGCATGATAAAGAAGATTCAAAGAGAGTGAGATGCCAGCTCCTTTCATTCAGTCAGTAGCTTCAAACATTTCTGGTATATGAAAAACATGTTTTTCAATGGCAAAAATCAATGAATATTGTAAATGCACAAACAGTAATATCTCCACATTGCACGGTGCAATTCTGAAATTTTTAGCTTTTTCCTGTTAATCCTAGCATGATAAAGAAGATTCAAAGAGAGTGAGATGCCAGCTCCTTTCATTCAGTCAGTAGCTTCAAACATTTCTGGTATATGAAAAACATGTTTTTCAATGGCAAAAATCAATGAATATTGTAAATGCACAAACAGTAATATCTCCACATTGCAAGGTGCAATTCTGAAATTTTTTGCTTTTTCCTGCTAATCCTAGCATGATAAAGAAGATTCAAAGAGAGTGAGATGCCAGCTCCTTTCATTCAGTCAGTAGCTTCAAACATTTCTGGTATATGAAAAACATGTTTTTCAATGGCAAAAATCAATGAATATTGTAAATGCACAAACAGTAATATCTCCACATTGCACGGTGCAATTATGAAATTTTTAGCTTTTTCCTGTTAATCCTAGCATGATAAAGAAGATTCAAAGAGAGTGAGATGCCAGCTCCTTTCATTGTCAGTAGCTTCAAACATTTCTGGTATATGAAAAACATGTTTTTCAATGGCAAAAATCAATGAATATTGTAAATGCACAAACAGTAATATCTCCACATTGCACGGTGCAATTCTGAAATTTTTAGCTTTTTCCTGTTAATCCTAGCATGATAAAGAAGATTCAAAGAGAGTGAGATGCCAGCTCCTTTCATTCAGTCAGTAGCTTCAAACATTTCTGGTATATGAAAAACATGTTTTTCAATGGCAAAAATCAATGAATATTGTAAATGCACAAACAGTAATATCTCCACATTGCAAGGTGCAATTCTGAAATTTTTTGCTTTTTCCTGCTAATCCTAGCATGATAAAGAAGATTCAAAGAGAGTGAGATGCCAGCTCCTTTCATTCAGTCAGTAGCTTCAAACATTTCTGGTATATGAAAAACATGTTTTTCAATGGCAAAAATCAATGAATATTGTAAATGCACAAACAGTAATATCTCCACATTGCACGGTGCAATTCTGAAATTTTTAGCTTTTTCCTGTTAATCCTAGCATGATAAAGAAGATTCAAAGAGAGTGAGATGCCAGCTCCTTTCATTCAGTCAGTAGCTTCAAACATTTCTGGTATATGAAAAACATGTTTTTCAATGGCAAAAATCAATGAATATTGTAAATGCACAAACAGTAATATCTCCACATTGCAAGGTGCAATTCTGAAATTTTTTGCTTTTTCCTGCTAATCCTAGCATGATAAAGAAGATTCAAAGAGAGTGAGATGCCAGCTCCTTTCATTCAGTCAGTAGCTTCAAACATTTCTGGTATATGAAAAACATGTTTTTCAATGGCAAAAATCAATGAATATTGTAAATGCACAAACAGTAATATCTCCACATTGCACGGTGCAATTCTGAAATTTTTAGCTTTTTCCTGTTAATCCTAGCATGATAAAGAAGATTCAAAGAGAGTGAGATGCCAGCTCCTTTCATTCAGTCAGTAGCTTCAAACATTTCTGGTATGAAAAACATGTTTTTCAATGGCAAAAATCAATGAATATTGTAAATGCACAAACAGTAATATCTCCACATTGCAAGGTGCAATTCTGAAATTTTTTGCTTTTTCCTGCTAATCCTAGCATGATAAAGAAGATTCAAAGAGAGTGAGATGCCAGCTCCTTTCATTCAGTCAGTAGCTTCAAACATTTCTGGTATATGAAAAACATGTTTTTCAATGGCAAAAATCAATGAATATTGTAAATGCACAAACAGTAATATCTCCACATTGCACGGTGCAATTCTGAAATTTTTAGCTTTTTCCTGTTAATCCTAGCATGATAAAGAAGATTCAAAGAGAGTGAGATGCCAGCTCCTTTCATTCAGTCAGTAGCTTCAAACATTTCTGGTATATGAAAAACATGTTTTTCAATGGCAAAAATCAATGAATATTGTAAATGCACAAACAGTAATATCTCCACATTGCAAGGTGCAATTCTGAAATTTTTTGCTTTTTCCTGCTAATCCTAGCATGATAAAGAAGATTCAAAGAGAGTGAGATGCCAGCTCCTTTCATTCAGTCAGTAGCTTCAAACATTTCTGGTATATGAAAAACATGTTTTTCAATGGCAAAAATCAATGAATATTGTAAATGCACAAACAGTAATATCTCCACATTGCACGGTGCAATTCTGAAATTTTTAGCTTTTTCCTGTTAATCCTAGCATGATAAAGAAGATTCAAAGAGAGTGAGATGCCAGCTCCTTTCATTCAGTCAGTAGCTTCAAACATTTCTGGTATATGAAAAACATGTTTTTCAATGGCAAAAATCAATGAATATTGTAAATGCACAAACAGTAATATCTCCACATTGCAAGGTGCAATTCTGAAATTTTTTGCTTTTTCCTGCTAATCCTAGCATGATAAAGAAGATTCAAAGAGAGTGAGATGCCAGCTCCTTTCATTCAGTCAGTAGCTTCAAACATTTCTGGTATATGAAAAACATGTTTTTCAATGGCAAAAATCAATGAATATTGTAAATGCACAAACAGTAATATCTCCACATTGCACGGTGCAATTATGAAATTTTTAGCTTTTTCCTGTTAATCCTAGCATGATAAAGAAGATTCAAAGAGAGTGAGATGCCAGCTCCTTTCATTCAGTCAGTAGCTTCAAACATTTCTGGTATATGAAAAACATGTTTTTCAATGGCAAAAATCAATGAATATTGTAAATGCACAAACAGTAATATCTCCACATTGCACGGTGCAATTCTGAAATTTTTAGCTTTTTCCTGTTAATCCTAGCATGATAAAGAAGATTCAAAGAGAGTGAGATGCCAGCTCCTTTCATTCAGTCAGTAGCTTCAAACATTTCTGGTATATGAAAAACATGTTTTTCAATGGCAAAAATCAATGAATATTGTAAATGCACAAACAGTAATATCTCCACATTGCAAGGTGCAATTCTGAAATTTTTTGCTTTTTCCTGCTAATCCTAGCATGATAAAGAAGATTCAAAGAGAGTGAGATGCCAGCTCCTTTCATTCAGTCAGTAGCTTCAAACATTTCTGGTATATGAAAAACATGTTTTTCAATGGCAAAAATCAATGAATATTGTAAATGCACAAACAGTAATATCTCCACATTGCACGGTGCAATTCTGAAATTTTTAGCTTTTTCCTGTTAATCCTAGCATGATAAAGAAGATTCAAAGAGAGTGAGATGCCAGCTCCTTTCATTCAGTCAGTAGCTTCAAACATTTCTGGTATATGAAAAACATGTTTTTCAATGGCAAAAATCAATGAATATTGTAAATGCACAAACAGTAATATCTCCACATTGCAAGGTGCAATTCTGAAATTTTTTGCTTTTTCCTGCTAATCCTAGCATGATAAAGAAGATTCAAAGAGAGTGAGATGCCAGCTCCTTTCATTCAGTCAGTAGCTTCAAACATTTCTGGTATATGAAAAACATGTTTTTCAATGGCAAAAATCAATGAATATTGTAAATGCACAAACAGTAATATCTCCACATTGCACGGTGCAATTCTGAAATTTTTAGCTTTTTCCTGTTAATCCTAGCATGATAAAGAAGATTCAAAGAGAGTGAGATGCCAGCTCCTTTCATTCAGTCAGTAGCTTCAAACATTTCTGGTATATGAAAAACATGTTTTTCAATGGCAAAAATCAATGAATATTGTAAATGCACAAACAGTAATATCTCCACATTGCAAGGTGCAATTCTGAAATTTTTTGCTTTTTCCTGCTAATCCTAGCATGATAAAGAAGATTCAAAGAGAGTGAGATGCCAGCTCCTTTCATTCAGTCAGTAGCTTCAAACATTTCTGGTATATGAAAAACATGTTTTTCAATGGCAAAAATCAATGAATATTGTAAATGCACAAACAGTAATATCTCCACATTGCACGGTGCAATTATGAAATTTTTAGCTTTTTCCTGTTAATCCTAGCATGATAAAGAAGATTCAAAGAGAGTGAGATGCCAGCTCCTTTCATTCAGTCAGTAGCTTCAAACATTTCTGGTATATGAAAAACATGTTTTTCAATGGCAAAAATCAATGAATATTGTAAATGCACAAACAGTAATAACTCCACATTGCAAGGTGCAATTCTGAAATTTTTTGCTTTTTCCTGCTAATCCTAGCATGATAAAGAAGATTCAAAGAGAGTGAGATGCCAGCTCCTTTCATTCAGTCAGTAGCTTCAAACATTTCTGGTATATGAAAAACATGTTTTTCAATGGCAAAAATCAATGAATATTGTAAATGCACAAACAGTAATATCTCAACATTGCACGGTGCAATTCTGAAATTTTTAGCTTTTTCCTGTTAATCCTAGCATGATAAAGAAGATTCAAAGAGAGTGAGATGCCAGCTCCTTTCATTCAGTCAGTAGCTTCAAACATTTCTGGTATATGAAAAACGTTTTTCAATGGCAAAAATCAATGAATATTGTAAATGCACAAACAGTAATATCTCCACATTGCAAGGTGCAATTCTGAAATTTTTTGCTTTTTCCTGTTAATCCTAGCATGATAAAGAAGATTCAAAGAGAGTGAGATGCCAGCTCCTTTCATTCAGTCAGTAGCTTCAAACATTTCTGGTATATGAAAAACATGTTTTTCAATGGCAAAAATCAATGAATATTGTAAATGCACAAACAGTAATATCTCCACATTGCAAGGTGCAATTCTGAAATTTTTTGCTTTTTCCTGCTCCTCTTAGCATGATAAAGAAGATTCAAAGAGAGTGAGATGCCAGCTCCTTTCATTCAGTCAGTAGCTTCAATCATTTCTGGACGTTTTTCAATGGCAAAAATCAATGAATATTGTAAATGCACAAACAGTAATTTCTCCGCATTGCAAGGTGCAATTCTGAAATTTTTTGCTTTTTCCTGCTCCTCTTAGCATGGTAAAGACTCAAAGAGAGTGAGATGCCAGCTCCTTTCATTCAGTCAGTAGCTTCAATCATTTCTGGACGTTTTTCAACGGCAAAAATCAATGAATATTGTAGATGCACAAACAGTAATTTCTCCGCATTGCAAGGTGCAATTCTGAAATTTTTTGCTTTTTCCTGCTCCTCTTAGCATGATAAAGAAGATTCAAAGAGACTGAGATGCCAGCTCCTTTCATTCAGTCAGTAGCTTCAATCATTTCTGGACGTTTTTCAATGGCAAAAATCAATGAATATTGTAAATGCACAAACAGTAATTTCTCCGCATTGCAAGGTGCAATTCTGAAATTTTTTGCTTTTTCCTGCTCCTCTTAGCATGATAAAGAAGATTCAAAGAGAGTGAGATGCCAGCTCCTTTCATTCAGTCAGTAGCTTCAATCATTTCTGGATGTTTTTCAATGGCAAAAATCAATGAATATTGTAAATGCACAAACAGTAATTTCTCCGCATTGCAAGGTGCAATTCTGAAATTTTTTGCTTTTTCCTGCTCCTCTTAGCATGATAAAGAAGATTCAAAGAGAGTGAGATGCCAGCTCCTTTCATTCAGTCAGTAGCTTCAAACATTTCTGGTATATGAAAAACATGTTTTTCAATGGCAAAAATCAATGAATATTGTAAATGCACAAACAGTAATATCTCCACATTGCACGGTGCAATTCTGAAATTTTTAGCTTTTTCCTGTTAATCCTAGCATGATAAAGAAGATTCAAAGAGAGTGAGATGCCAGCTCCTTTCATTCAGTCAGTAGCTTCAAACATTTCTGGTATATGAAAAACATGTTTTTCAATGGCAAAAATCAATGAATATTGTAAATGCACAAACAGTAATATCTCCACATTGCAAGGTGCAATTCTGAAATTTTTTGCTTTTTCCTGCTAATCCTAGCATGATAAAGAAGATTCAAAGAGAGTGAGATGCCAGCTCCTTTCATTCAGTCAGTAGCTTCAAACATTTCTGGTATATGAAAAACATGTTTTTCAATGGCAAAAATCAATGAATATTGTAAATGCACAAACAGTAATATCTCCACATTGCACGGTGCAATTATGAAATTTTTAGCTTTTTCCTGTTAATCCTAGCATGATAAAGAAGATTCAAAGAGAGTGAGATGCCAGCTCCTTTCATTCAGTCAGTAGCTTCAAACATTTCTGGTATATGAAAAACCTGTTTTTCAATGGCAAAAATCAATGAATATTGTAAATGCACAAACAGTAATATCTCCACATTGCAAGGTGCAATTCTGAAATTTTTTGCTTTTTCCTGCTAATCCTAGCATGATAAAGAAGATTCAAAGAGAGTGAGATGCCAGCTCCTTTCATTCAGTCAGTAGCTTCAAACATTTCTGGTATATGAAAAACATGTTTTTCAATGGCAAAAATCAATGAATATTGTAAATGCACAAACAGTAATATCTCAACATTGCACGGTGCAATTCTGAAATTTTTAGCTTTTTCCTGTTAATCCTAGCATGATAAAGAAGATTCAAAGAGAGTGAGATGCCAGCTCCTTTCATTCAGTCAGTAGCCTCAAACATTTCTGGTATATGAAAAACATGTTTTTCAATGGCAAAAATCAATGAATATTGTAAATGCACAAACAGTAATATCTCCACATTGCAAGGTGCAATTCTGAAATTTTTTGCTTTTTCCTGTTAATCCTAGCATGATAAAGAAGATTCAAAGAGAGTGAGATGCCAGCTCCTTTCATTCAGTCAGTAGCTTCAAACATTTCTGGTATATGAAAAACATGTTTTTCAATGGCAAAAATCAATGAATATTGTAAATGCACAAACAGTAATATCTCCACATTGCAAGGTGCAATTCTGAAATTTTTTGCTTTTTCCTGCTAATCCTAGCATGATAAAGAAGATTCAAAGAGAGTGAGATGCCAGCTCCTTTCATTCAGTCAGTAGCTTCAAACATTTCTGGTATATGAAAAACATGTTTTTCAATGGCAAAAATCAATGAATATTGTAAATGCACAAACAGTAATATCTCCACATTGCACGGTGCAATTCTGAAATTTTTAGCTTTTTCCTGTTAATCCTAGCATGATAAAGAAGATTCAAAGAGAGTGAGATGCCAGCTCCTTTCATTCAGTCAGTAGCTTCAAACATTTCTGGTATATGAAAAACATGTTTTTCAATGGCAAAAATCAATGAATATTGTAAATGCACAAACAGTAATATCTCCACATTGCAAGGTGCAATTCTGAAATTTTTTGCTTTTTCCTGCTAATCCTAGCATGATAAAGAAGATTCAAAGAGAGTGAGATGCCAGCTCCTTTCATTCAGTCAGTAGCTTCAAACATTTCTGGTATATGAAAAACATGTTTTTCAATGGCAAAAATCAATGAATATTGTAAATGCACAAACAGTAATATCTCCACATTGCACGGTGCAATTATGAAATTTTTAGCTTTTTCCTGTTAATCCTAGCATGATAAAGAAGATTCAAAGAGAGTGAGATGCCAGCTCCTTTCATTCAGTCAGTAGCTTCAAACATTTCTGGTATATGAAAAACATGTTTTTCAATGGCAAAAATCAATGAATATTGTAAATGCACAAACAGTAATATCTCCACATTGCACGGTGCAATTCTGAAATTTTTAGCTTTTTCCTGTTAATCCTAGCATGATAAAGAAGATTCAAAGAGAGTGAGATGCCAGCTCCTTTCATTCAGTCAGTAGCTTCAAACATTTCTGGTATATGAAAAACATGTTTTTCAATGGCAAAAATCAATGAATATTGTAAATGCACAAACAGTAATATCTCCACATTGCAAGGTGCAATTCTGAAATTTTTTGCTTTTTCCTGCTAATCCTAGCATGATAAAGAAGATTCAAAGAGAGTGAGATGCCAGCTCCTTTCATTCAGTCAGTAGCTTCAAACATTTCTGGTATATGAAAAACATGTTTTTCAATGGCAAAAATCAATGAATATTGTAAATGCACAAACAGTAATATCTCCACATTGCATGGTGCAATTCTGAAATTTTTAGCTTTTTCCTGTTAATCCTAGCATGATAAAGAAGATTCAAAGAGAGTGAGATGCCAGCTCCTTTCATTCAGTCAGTAGCTTCAAACATTTCTGGTATATGAAAAACATGTTTTTCAATGGCAAAAATCAATGAATATTGTAAATGCACAAACAGTAATATCTCCACATTGCAAGGTGCAATTCTGAAATTTTTTGCTTTTTCCTGCTAATCCTAGCATGATAAAGAAGATTCAAAGAGAGTGAGATGCCAGCTCCTTTCATTCAGTCAGTAGCTTCAAACATTTCTGGTATATGAAAAACATGTTTTTCAATGGCAAAAATCAATGAATATTGTAAATGCACAAACAGTAATATCTCCACATTGCACGGTGCAATTCTGAAATTTTTAGCTTTTTCCTGTTAATCCTAGCATGATAAAGAAGATTCAAAGAGAGTGAGATGCCAGCTCCTTTCATTCAGTCAGTAGCTTCAAACATTTCTGGTATATGAAAAACATGTTTTTCAATGGCAAAAATCAATGAATATTGTAAATGCACAAACAGTAATATCTCCACATTGCAAGGTGCAATTCTGAAATTTTTTGCTTTTTCCTGCTAATCCTAGCATGATAAAGAAGATTCAAAGAGAGTGAGATGCCAGCTCCTTTCATTCAGTCAGTAGCTTCAAACATTTCTGGTATATGAATAACATGATGTTTTTCAATGGCAAAAATCAATGAATATTGTAAATGCACAAACAGTAATTTCTCCGCATTGCAAGGTGCAATTCTGAAATTTTTTGCTTTTTCCTGCTCCTCTTAGCATGATAAAGAAGATTCAAAGAGAGTGAGATTCCAGCTCCTTTCATTCAGTCAGTAGCTTCAATCATTTCTGGTATATGAATAACATGATGTTTTTCAATGGCAAAAATTAATGAATATTGTAAATGCACAAACAGTAATATCTCCACATTGCACGGTGCAATTCTGAAATTTTTAGCTTTTTCCTGTTAATCCTAGCATGATAAAGAAGATTCAAAGAGAGTGAGATGCCAGCTCCTTTCATTCAGTCAGTAGCTTCAAACATTTCTGGTATATGAAAAACATGTTTTTCAATGGCAAAAATCAATGAATATTGTAAATGCACAAACAGTAATATCTCCACATTGCAAGGTGCAATTCTGAAATTTTTTGCTTTTTCCTGCTAATCCTAGCATGATAAAGAAGATTCAAAGAGAGTGAGATGCCAGCTCCTTTCATTCAGTCAGTAGCTTCAAACATTTCTGGTATATGAAAAACATGTTTTTCAATGGCAAAAATCAATGAATATTGTAAATGCACAAACAGTAATATCTCCACATTGCACGGTGCAATTATGAAATTTTTAGCTTTTTCCTGTTAATCCTAGCATGATAAAGAAGATTCAAAGAGAGTGAGATGCCAGCTCCTTTCATTCAGTCAGTAGCTTCAAACATTTCTGGTATATGAAAAACATGTTTTTCAATGGCAAAAATCAATGAATATTGTAAATGCACAAACAGTAATATCTCCACATTGCACGGTGCAATTCTGAAATTTTTAGCTTTTTCCTGTTAATCCTAGCATGATAAAGAAGATTCAAAGAGAGTGAGATGCCAGCTCCTTTCATTCAGTCAGTAGCTTCAAACATTTCTGGTATATGAAAAACATGTTTTTCAATGGCAAAAATCAATGAATATTGTAAATGCACAAACAGTAATATCTCCACATTGCAAGGTGCAATTCTGAAATTTTTTGCTTTTTCCTGCTAATCCTAGCATGATAAAGAAGATTCAAAGAGAGTGAGATGCCAGCTCCTTTCATTCAGTCAGTAGCTTCAAACATTTCTGGTATATGAAAAACATGTTTTTCAATGGCAAAAATCAATGAATATTGTAAATGCACAAACAGTAATATCTCCACATTGCATGGTGCAATTCTGAAATTTTTAGCTTTTTCCTGTTAATCCTAGCATGATAAAGAAGATTCAAAGAGAGTGAGATGCCAGCTCCTTTCATTCAGTCAGTAGCTTCAAACATTTCTGGTATATGAAAAACATGTTTTTCAATGGCAAAAATCAATGAATATTGTAAATGCACAAACAGTAATATCTCCACATTGCAAGGTGCAATTCTGAAATTTTTTGCTTTTTCCTGCTAATCCTAGCATGATAAAGAAGATTCAAAGAGAGTGAGATGCCAGCTCCTTTCATTCAGTCAGTAGCTTCAAACATTTCTGGTATATGAAAAACATGTTTTTCAATGGCAAAAATCAATGAATATTGTAAATGCACAAACAGTAATATCTCCACATTGCACGGTGCAATTCTGAAATTTTTAGCTTTTTCCTGTTAATCCTAGCATGATAAAGAAGATTCAAAGAGAGTGAGATGCCAGCTCCTTTCATTCAGTCAGTAGCTTCAAACATTTCTGGTATATGAAAAACATGTTTTTCAATGGCAAAAATCAATGAATATTGTAAATGCACAAACAGTAATATCTCCACATTGCAAGGTGCAATTCTGAAATTTTTTGCTTTTTCCTGCTAATCCTAGCATGATAAAGAAGATTCAAAGAGAGTGAGATGCCAGCTCCTTTCATTCAGTCAGTAGCTTCAAACATTTCTGGTATATGAATAACATGATGTTTTTCAATGGCAAAAATCAATGAATATTGTAAATGCACAAACAGTAATTTCTCCGCATTGCAAGGTGCAATTCTGAAATTTTTTGCTTTTTCCTGCTCCTCTTAGCATGATAAAGAAGATTCAAAGAGAGTGAGATTCCAGCTCCTTTCATTCAGTCAGTAGCTTCAATCATTTCTGGTATATGAATAACATGATGTTTTTCAATGGCAAAAATTAATGAATATTGTAAATGCACAAACAGTAATATCTCCGCATTGCAAGGTGCAATTCTGAAATTTTTTGCTTTTTCCTGCTCCTCTTAGCATGATAAAGAAGATTCAAAGAGAGTGAGATGCCAGCTCCTTTCATTCAGTCAGTAGCTTCAATCATTTCTGGACGTTTTTCAATGGCAAAAATCAATGAATATTGTAAATGCACAAACAGTAATTTCTCCGCATTGAAGGTGCAATTCTGAAATTTTTTGCTTTTTCCTGCTCCTCTTAGCATGATAAAGAAGATTCAAAGAGAGTGAGATGCCAGCTCCTTTCATTCAGTCAGTAGCTTCAAACATTTCTGGTATATGAATAACATGATGTTTTTCAATGGCAAAAATCAATGAATATTGTAAATGCACAAACAGTAATTTCTCCGCATTGCAAGGTGCAATTCTGAAATTTTTTGCTTTTTCCTGCTCCTCTTAGCATGATAAAGAAGATTCAGAGAGTGAGATGAGAGCTCCTTTCATTCAGTCAGTAGCTTCAATCATTTCTGGACGTTTTTCAATGGCAAAAATCAATGAATATTGTAAATGCACAAACAGTAATTTCTCCGCATTGCAAGGTGCAATTCTGAAATGTTTTGCTTTTTCCTGCTCCTCTTAGCATGATAAAGAAGATTCAGAGAGTGAGATGCCAGCTCCTTTCATTCAGTCAGTAGCTTCAATCATTTCTGGACGTTTTTCAATGGCAAAAATCAATGAATATTGTAAATGCACAAACAGTAATTTCTCCGCATTGCAAGGTGCAATTCTGAAATTTTTTGCTTTTTCCTGCTCCTCTTAGCATGATAAAGAAGATTCAAAGAGAGTGATATGCCAGCTCCTTTCATTCAGTCAGTAGCTTCAATCATTTCTGGTATATGAATAACATGATGTTTTTCAATGGCAAAAATCAATGAATATTGTAAATGCACAAACAGTAATTTCTCCGCATTGCAAGGTGCAATTCTGAAATTTTTTGCTTTTTCCTGCTCCTCTTAGCATGATAAAGAAGATTCAAAGAGAGTGAGATGCCAGCTCCTTTCATTCAGTCAGTAGCTTCAATCATTTCTGGACGTTTTTCAATGGCAAAAATCAATGAATATTGTAAATGCACAAACAGTAATTTCTCCGCATTGCAAGGTGCAATTCTGAAATTTTTTGCTTTTTCCTGCTCCTCTTAGTATGATAAAGAAGATTCAAAGAGAGTGAGATGCCAGCTCCTTTCATTCAGTCAGTAGCTTCAAACATTTCTGGTATATGAATAACATGATGTTTTTCAATGGCAAAAATCAATGAATATTGTAAATGCACAAACAGTAATTTCTCCGCATTGCAAGGTGCAATTCTGAAATTTTTTGCTTTTTCCTGCTCCTCTTAGCATGATAAAGAAGATTCAAAGAGAGTGAGATGCCAGCTCCTTTCATTCAGTCAGTAGCTTCAATCATTTCTGGTATATGAATAACATGATGTTTTTCAATGGCAAAAATTAATGAATATTGTAAATGCACAAACAGTAATATCTCCGCATTGCAAGGTGCAATTCTGAAATTTTTTGCTTTTTCCTGCTCCTCTTAGCATGATAAAGAAGATTCAAAGAGAGTGAGATGCCAGCTCCTTTCATTCAGTCAGTAGCTTCAAACATTTCTGGTATATGAATAACATGATGTTTTTCAATGGCAAAAATCAATGAATATTGTAAATGCACAAACAGTAATTTCTCCGCATTGCAAGGTGCAATTCTGAAATTTTTTGCTTTTTCCTGCTCCTCTTAGCATGATAAAGAAGATTCAAAGAGAGTGAGATGAGAGCTCCTTTCATTCAGTCAGTAGCTTCAATCATTTCTGGACGTTTTTCAATGGCAAAAATTAATGAATATTGTAAATGCACAAACAGTAATTTCTCCGCATTGCAAGGTGCAATTCTGAAATGTTTTGCTTTTTCCTGCTCCTCTTAGCATGATAAAGAAGATTCAGAGAGTGAGATGCCAGCTCCTTTCATTCAGTCAGTAGCTTCAATCATTTCTGGACGTTTTTCAATGGCAAAAATCAATGAATATTGTAAATGCACAAACAGTAATTTCTCCGCATTGCAAGGTGCAATTCTGAAATTTTTTGCTTTTTCCTGCTCCTCTTAGCATGATAAAGAAGATTCAAAGAGAGTGATATGCCAGCTCCTTTCATTCAGTCAGTAGCTTCAATCATTTCTGGTATATGAATAACATGATGTTTTTCAATGGCAAAAATCAATGAATATTGTAAATGCACAAACAGTAATTTCTCCGCATTGCAAGGTGCAATTCTGAAATTTTTTGCTTTTTCCTGCTCCTCTTAGCATGATAAAGAAGATTCAAAGAGAGTGAGATGCCAGCTCCTTTCATTCAGTCAGTAGCTTCAATCATTTCTGGACGTTTTTCAATGGCAAAAATCAATGAATATTGTAAATGCACAAACAGTAATTTCTCCGCATTGCAAGGTGCAATTCTGAAATTTTTTGCTTTTTCCTGCTCCTCTTAGCATGGTAAAGAAGACTCAAAGAGAGTGAGATGCCAGCTCCTTTCATTCAGTCAGTAGCTTCAATCATTTCTGGACGTTTTTCAACGGCAAAAATCAATGAATATTGTAGATGCACAAACAGTAATTTCTCCGCATTGCAAGGTGCAATTCTGAAATTTTTTGCTTTTTCCTGCTCCTCTTAGCATGATAAAGAAGATTCAAAGAGACTGAGATGCCAGCTCCTTTCATTCAGTCAGTAGCTTCAATCATTTCTGGACGTTTTTCAATGGCAAAAATCAATGAATATTGTAAATGCACAAACAGTAATTTCTCCGCATTGCAAGGTGCAATTCTGAAATTTTTTGCTTTTTCCTGCTCCTCTTAGCATGATAAAGAAGATTCAAAGAGAGTGAGATGCCAGCTCCTTTCATTCAGTCAGTAGCTTCAATCATTTCTGGATGTTTTTCAATGGCAAAAATCAATGAATATTGTAAATGCACAAACAGTAATTTCTCCGCATTGCAAGGTGCAATTCTGAAATTTTTTGCTTTTTCCTGCTCCTCTTAGCATGATAAAGAAGATTCAAAGAGAGTGAGATGCCAGCTCCTTTCATTCAGTCAGTAGCTTCAAACATTTCTGGTATATGAAAAACATGTTTTTCAATGGCAAAAATCAATGAATATTGTAAATGCACAAACAGTAATATCTCCACATTGCACGGTGCAATTATGAAATTTTTAGCTTTTTCCTGTTAATCCTAGCATGATAAAGAAGATTCAAAGAGAGTGAGATGCCAGCTCCTTTCATTCAGTCAGTAGCTTCAAACATTTCTGGTATATGAAAAACATGTTTTTCAATGGCAAAAATCAATGAATATTGTAAATGCACAAACAGTAATAACTCCACATTGCAAGGTGCAATTCTGAAATTTTTTGCTTTTTCCTGCTAATCCTAGCATGATAAAGAAGATTCAAAGAGAGTGAGATGCCAGCTCCTTTCATTCAGTCAGTAGCTTCAAACATTTCTGGTATATGAAAAACATGTTTTTCAATGGCAAAAATCAATGAATATTGTAAATGCACAAACAGTAATATCTCAACATTGCACGGTGCAATTCTGAAATTTTTAGCTTTTTCCTGTTAATCCTAGCATGATAAAGAAGATTCAAAGAGAGTGAGATGCCAGCTCCTTTCATTCAGTCAGTAGCTTCAAACATTTCTGGTATATGAAAAACGTTTTTCAATGGCAAAAATCAATGAATATTGTAAATGCACAAACAGTAATATCTCCACATTGCAAGGTGCAATTCTGAAATTTTTTGCTTTTTCCTGTTAATCCTAGCATGATAAAGAAGATTCAAAGAGAGTGAGATGCCAGCTCCTTTCATTCAGTCAGTAGCTTCAAACATTTCTGGTATATGAAAAACATGTTTTTCAATGGCAAAAATCAATGAATATTGTAAATGCACAAACAGTAATATCTCCACATTGCAAGGTGCAATTCTGAAATTTTTTGCTTTTTCCTGCTCCTCTTAGCATGATAAAGAAGATTCAAAGAGAGTGAGATGCCAGCTCCTTTCATTCAGTCAGTAGCTTCAATCATTTCTGGACGTTTTTCAATGGCAAAAATCAATGAATATTGTAAATGCACAAACAGTAATTTCTCCGCATTGCAAGGTGCAATTCTGAAATTTTTTGCTTTTTCCTGCTCCTCTTAGCATGGTAAAGAAGACTCAAAGAGAGTGAGATGCCAGCTCCTTTCATTCAGTCAGTAGCTTCAATCATTTCTGGACGTTTTTCAACGGCAAAAATCAATGAATATTGTAGATGCACAAACAGTAATTTCTCCGCATTGCAAGGTGCAATTCTGAAATTTTTTGCTTTTTCCTGCTCCTCTTAGCATGATAAAGAAGATTCAAAGAGACTGAGATGCCAGCTCCTTTCATTCAGTCAGTAGCTTCAATCATTTCTGGACGTTTTTCAATGGCAAAAATCAATGAATATTGTAAATGCACAAACAGTAATTTCTCCGCATTGCAAGGTGCAATTCTGAAATTTTTTGCTTTTTCCTGCTCCTCTTAGCATGATAAAGAAGATTCAAAGAGAGTGAGATGCCAGCTCCTTTCATTCAGTCAGTAGCTTCAATCATTTCTGGATGTTTTTCAATGGCAAAAATCAATGAATATTGTAAATGCACAAACAGTAATTTCTCCGCATTGCAAGGTGCAATTCTGAAATTTTTTGCTTTTTCCTGCTCCTCTTAGCATGATAAAGAAGATTCAAAGAGAGTGAGATGCCAGCTCCTTTCATTCAGTCAGTAGCTTCAAACATTTCTGGTATATGAAAAACATGTTTTTCAATGGCAAAAATCAATGAATATTGTAAATGCACAAACAGTAATATCTCCACATTGCACGGTGCAATTCTGAAATTTTTAGCTTTTTCCTGTTAATCCTAGCATGATAAAGAAGATTCAAAGAGAGTGAGATGCCAGCTCCTTTCATTCAGTCAGTAGCTTCAAACATTTCTGGTATATGAAAAACATGTTTTTCAATGGCAAAAATCAATGAATATTGTAAATGCACAAACAGTAATATCTCCACATTGCAAGGTGCAATTCTGAAATTTTTTGCTTTTTCCTGCTAATCCTAGCATGATAAAGAAGATTCAAAGAGAGTGAGATGCCAGCTCCTTTCATTCAGTCAGTAGCTTCAAACATTTCTGGTATATGAAAAACATGTTTTTCAATGGCAAAAATCAATGAATATTGTAAATGCACAAACAGTAATATCTCCACATTGCACGGTGCAATTATGAAATTTTTAGCTTTTTCCTGTTAATCCTAGCATGATAAAGAAGATTCAAAGAGAGTGAGATGCCAGCTCCTTTCATTCAGTCAGTAGCTTCAAACATTTCTGGTATATGAAAAACATGTTTTTCAATGGCAAAAATCAATGAATATTGTAAATGCACAAACAGTAATATCTCCACATTGCAAGGTGCAATTCTGAAATTTTTTGCTTTTTCCTGCTAATCCTAGCATGATAAAGAAGATTCAAAGAGAGTGAGATGCCAGCTCCTTTCATTCAGTCAGTAGCTTCAAACATTTCTGGTATATGAAAAACATGTTTTTCAATGGCAAAAATCAATGAATATTGTAAATGCACAAACAGTAATATCTCAACATTGCACGGTGCAATTCTGAAATTTTTAGCTTTTTCCTGTTAATCCTAGCATGATAAAGAAGATTCAAAGAGAGTGAGATGCCAGCTCCTTTCATTCAGTCAGTAGCTTCAAACATTTCTGGTATATGAAAAACGTTTTTCAATGGCAAAAATCAATGAATATTGTAAATGCACAAACAGTAATATCTCCACATTGCAAGGTGCAATTCTGAAATTTTTTGCTTTTTCCTGTTAATCCTAGCATGATAAAGAAGATTCAAAGAGAGTGAGATGCCAGCTCCTTTCATTCAGTCAGTAGCTTCAAACATTTCTGGTATATGAAAAACATGTTTTTCAATGGCAAAAATCAATGAATATTGTAAATGCACAAACAGTAATATCTCCACATTGCAAGGTGCAATTCTGAAATTTTTTGCTTTTTCCTGCTCCTCTTAGCATGATAAAGAAGATTCAAAGAGAGTGAGATGCCAGCTCCTTTCATTCAGTCAGTAGCTTCAATCATTTCTGGACGTTTTTCAATGGCAAAAATCAATGAATATTGTAAATGCACAAACAGTAATTTCTCCGCATTGCAAGGTGCAATTCTGAAATTTTTTGCTTTTTCCTGCTCCTCTTAGCATGGTAAAGAAGACTCAAAGAGAGTGAGATGCCAGCTCCTTTCATTCAGTCAGTAGCTTCAATCATTTCTGGACGTTTTTCAACGGCAAAAATCAATGAATATTGTAGATGCACAAACAGTAATTTCTCCGCATTGCAAGGTGCAATTCTGAAATTTTTTGCTTTTTCCTGCTCCTCTTAGCATGATAAAGAAGATTCAAAGAGACTGAGATGCCAGCTCCTTTCATTCAGTCAGTAGCTTCAATCATTTCTGGACGTTTTTCAATGGCAAAAATCAATGAATATTGTAAATGCACAAACAGTAATTTCTCCGCATTGCAAGGTGCAATTCTGAAATTTTTTGCTTTTTCCTGCTCCTCTTAGCATGATAAAGAAGATTCAAAGAGAGTGAGATGCCAGCTCCTTTCATTCAGTCAGTAGCTTCAATCATTTCTGGATGTTTTTCAATGGCAAAAATCAATGAATATTGTAAATGCACAAACAGTAATTTCTCCGCATTGCAAGGTGCAATTCTGAAATTTTTTGCTTTTTCCTGCTCCTCTTAGCATGATAAAGAAGATTCAAAGAGAGTGAGATGCCAGCTCCTTTCATTCAGTCAGTAGCTTCAAACATTTCTGGTATATGAAAAACATGTTTTTCAATGGCAAAAATCAATGAATATTGTAAATGCACAAACAGTAATATCTCCACATTGCACGGTGCAATTCTGAAATTTTTAGCTTTTTCCTGTTAATCCTAGCATGATAAAGAAGATTCAAAGAGAGTGAGATGCCAGCTCCTTTCATTCAGTCAGTAGCTTCAAACATTTCTGGTATATGAAAAACATGTTTTTCAATGGCAAAAATCAATGAATATTGTAAATGCACAAACAGTAATATCTCCACATTGCAAGGTGCAATTCTGAAATTTTTTGCTTTTTCCTGCTAATCCTAGCATGATAAAGAAGATTCAAAGAGAGTGAGATGCCAGCTCCTTTCATTCAGTCAGTAGCTTCAAACATTTCTGGTATATGAAAAACATGTTTTTCAATGGCAAAAATCAATGAATATTGTAAATGCACAAACAGTAATATCTCCACATTGCACGGTGCAATTATGAAATTTTTAGCTTTTTCCTGTTAATCCTAGCATGATAAAGAAGATTCAAAGAGAGTGAGATGCCAGCTCCTTTCATTCAGTCAGTAGCTTCAAACATTTCTGGTATATGAAAAACATGTTTTTCAATGGCAAAAATCAATGAATATTGTAAATGCACAAACAGTAATATCTCCACATTGCAAGGTGCAATTCTGAAATTTTTTGCTTTTTCCTGCTAATCCTAGCATGATAAAGAAGATTCAAAGAGAGTGAGATGCCAGCTCCTTTCATTCAGTCAGTAGCTTCAAACATTTCTGGTATATGAAAAACATGTTTTTCAATGGCAAAAATCAATGAATATTGTAAATGCACAAACAGTAATATCTCAACATTGCACGGTGCAATTCTGAAATTTTTAGCTTTTTCCTGTTAATCCTAGCATGATAAAGAAGATTCAAAGAGAGTGAGATGCCAGCTCCTTTCATTCAGTCAGTAGCTTCAATCATTTCTGGACGTTTTTCAATGGCAAAAATCAATGAATATTGTAAATGCACAAACAGTAATTTCTCCGCATTGAAGGTGCAATTCTGAAATTTTTTGCTTTTTCCTGCTCCTCTTAGCATGATAAAGAAGATTCAAAGAGAGTGAGATGCCAGCTCCTTTCATTCAGTCAGTAGCTTCAAACATTTCTGGTATATGAATAACATGATGTTTTTCAATGGCAAAAATCAATGAATTTTGTAAATGCACAAACAGTAATTTCTCCGCATTGCAAGGTGCAATTCTGAAATTTTTTGCTTTTTCCTGCTCGTCTTAGCATGATAAAGAAGATTCAGAGAGTGAGATGAGAGCTCCTTTCATTCAGTCAGTAGCTTCAATCATTTCTGGACGTTTTTCAATGGCAAAAATCAATGAATATTGTAAATGCACAAACAGTAATTTCTCCGCATTGCAAGGTGCAATTCTGAAATGTTTTGCTTTTTCCTGCTCCTCTTTGCATGATAAAGAAGATTCAGAGAGTGAGATGCCAGCTCCTTTCATTCAGTCAGTAGCTTCAATCATTTCTGGACGTTTTTCAATGGCAAAAATCAATGAATATTGTAAATGCACAAACAGTAATTTCTCCGCATTGCAAGGTGCAATTCTGAAATTTTTTGCTTTTTCCTGCTCCTCTTAGCATGATAAAGAAGATTCAAAGAGAGTGATATGCCAGCTCCTTTCATTCAGTCAGTAGCTTCAATCATTTCTGGTATATGAATAACATGATGTTTTTCAATGGCAAAAATCAATGAATATTGTAAATGCACAAACAGTAATTTCTCCGCATTGCAAGGTGCAATTCTGAAATTTTTTGCTTTTTCCTGCTCCTCTTAGCATGATAAAGAAGATTCAAAGAGAGTGAGATGCCAGCTCCTTTCATTCAGTCAGTAGCTTCAATCATTTCTGGACGTTTTTCAATGGCAAAAATCAATGAATATTGTAAATGCACAAACAGTAATTTCTCCGCATTGCAAGGTGCAATTCTGAAATTTTTTGCTTTTTCCTGCTCCTCTTAGTATGATAAAGAAGATTCAAAGAGAGTGAGATGCCAGCTCCTTTCATTCAGTCAGTAGCTTCAAACATTTCTGGTATATGAATAACATGATGTTTTTCAATGGCAAAAATCAATGAATATTGTAAATGCACAAACAGTAATTTCTCCGCATTGCAAGGTGCAATTCTGAAATTTTTTGCTTTTTCCTGCTCCTCTTAGCATGATAAAGAAGATTCAAAGAGAGTGAGATGCCAGCTCCTTTCATTCAGTCAGTAGCTTCAATCATTTCTGGTATATGAATAACATGATGTTTTTCAATGGCAAAAATTAATGAATATTGTAAATGCACAAACAGTAATATCTCCGCATTGCAAGGTGCAATTCTGAAATTTTTTGCTTTTTCCTGCTCCTCTTAGCATGATAAAGAAGATTCAAAGAGAGTGAGATGCCAGCTCCTTTCATTCAGTCAGTAGCTTCAATCATTTCTGGACGTTTTTCAATGGCAAAAATCAATGAATATTGTAAATGCACAAACAGTAATTTCTCCGCATTGAAGGTGCAATTCTGAAATTTTTTGCTTTTTCCTGCTCCTCTTAGCATGATAAAGAAGATTCAAAGAGAGTGAGATGCCAGCTCCTTTCATTCAGTCAGTAGCTTCAAACATTTCTGGTATATGAATAACATGATGTTTTTCAATGGCAAAAATCAATGAATATTGTAAATGCACAAACAGTAATTTCTCCGCATTGCAAGGTGCAATTCTGAAATTTTTTGCTTTTTCCTGCTCCTCTTAGCATGATAAAGAAGATTCAAAGAGAGTGAGATGAGAGCTCCTTTCATTCAGTCAGTAGCTTCAATCATTTCTGGACGTTTTTCAATGGCAAAAATCAATGAATATTGTAAATGCACAAACAGTAATTTCTCCGCATTGCAAGGTGCAATTCTGAAATGTTTTGCTTTTTCCTGCTCCTCTTAGCATGATAAAGAAGATTCAGAGAGTGAGATGCCAGCTCCTTTCATTCAGTCAGTAGCTTCAATCATTTCTGGACGTTTTTCAATGGCAAAAATCAATGAATATTGTAAATGCACAAACAGTAATTTCTCCGCATTGCAAGGTGCAATTCTGAAATTTTTTGCTTTTTCCTGCTCCTCTTAGCATGATAAAGAAGATTCAAAGAGAGTGAGATGCCAGCTCCTTTCATTCAGTCAGTAGCTTCAAACATTTCTGGTATATGAAAAACATGTTTTTCAATGGCAAAAATCAATGAATATTGTAAATGCACAAACAGTAATATCTCCACATTGCACGGTGCAATTATGAAATTTTTAGCTTTTTCCTGTTAATCCTAGCATGATAAAGAAGATTCAAAGAGAGTGAGATGCCAGCTCCTTTCATTCAGTCAGTAGCTTCAAACATTTCTGGTATATGAAAAACATGTTTTTCAATGGCAAAAATCAATGAATATTGTAAATGCACAAACAGTAATAACTCCACATTGCAAGGTGCAATTCTGAAATTTTTTGCTTTTTCCTGCTAATCCTAGCATGATAAAGAAGATTCAAAGAGAGTGAGATGCCAGCTCCTTTCATTCAGTCAGTAGCTTCAAACATTTCTGGTATATGAATAACATGATGTTTTTCAATGGCAAAAATCAATGAATATTGTAAATGCACAAACAGTAATTTCTCCGCATTGCAAGGTGCAATTCTGAAATTTTTTGCTTTTTCCTGCTCCTCTTAGCATGATAAAGAAGATTCAAAGAGAGTGAGATGAGAGCTCCTTTCATTCAGTCAGTAGCTTCAATCATTTCTGGACGTTTTTCAATGGCAAAAATCAATGAATATTGTAAATGCACAAACAGTAATTTCTCCGCATTGCAAGGTGCAATTCTGAAATGTTTTGCTTTTTCCTGCTCCTCTTAGCATGATAAAGAAGATTCAGAGAGTGAGATGCCAGCTCCTTTCATTCAGTCAGTAGCTTCAATCATTTCTGGACGTTTTTCAATGGCAAAAATCAATGAATATTATAAATGCACAAACAGTAATTTCTCCGCATTGCAAGGTGCAATTCTGAAATTTTTTGCTTTTTCCTGCTCCTCTTAGCATGATAAAGAAGATTCAAAGAGAGTGATATGCCAGCTCCTTTCATTCAGTCAGTAGCTTCAATCATTTCTGGTATATGAATAACATGATGTTTTTCAATGGCAAAAATCAATGAATATTGTAAATGCACAAACAGTAATTTCTCCGCATTGCAAGGTGCAATTCTGAAATTTTTTGCTTTTTCCTGCTCCTCTTAGCATGATAAAGAAGATTCAAAGAGAGTGAGATGCCAGCTCCTTTCATTCAGTCAGTAGCTTCAATCATTTCTGGACGTTTTTCAATGGCAAAAATCAATGAATATTGTAAATGCACAAACAGTAATTTCTCCGCATTGCAAGGTGCAATTCTGAAATTTTTTGCTTTTTCCTGCTCCTCTTAGCATGGTAAAGAAGACTCAAAGAGAGTGAGATGCCAGCTCCTTTCATTCAGTCAGTAGCTTCAATCATTTCTGGACGTTTTTCAACGGCAAAAATCAATGAATATTGTAGATGCACAAACAGTAATTTCTCCGCATTGCAAGGTGCAATTCTGAAATTTTTTGCTTTTTCCTGCTCCTCTTAGCATGATAAAGAAGATTCAAAGAGACTGAGATGCCAGCTCCTTTCATTCAGTCAGTAGCTTCAATCATTTCTGGACGTTTTTCAATGGCAAAAATCAATGAATATTGTAAATGCACAAACAGTAATTTCTCCGCATTGCAAGGTGCAATTCTGAAATTTTTTGCTTTTTCCTGCTCCTCTTAGCATGATAAAGAAGATTCAAAGAGAGTGAGATGCCAGCTCCTTTCATTCAGTCAGTAGCTTCAATCATTTCTGGATGTTTTTCAATGGCAAAAATCAATGAATATTGTAAATGCACAAACAGTAATTTCTCCGCACTGCAAGGTGCAATTCTGAAATTTTTTGCTTTTTCCTGCTCCTCTTAGCATGATAAAGAAGATTCAAAGAGAGTGAGATGCCAGCTCCTTTCATTCAGTCAGTAGCTTCAAACATTTCTGGTATATGAAAAACATGTTTTTCAATGGCAAAAATCAATGAATATTGTAAATGCACAAACAGTAATATCTCCACATTGCACGGTGCAATTATGAAATTTTTAGCTTTTTCCTGTTAATCCTAGCATGATAAAGAAGATTCAAAGAGAGTGAGATGCCAGCTCCTTTCATTCAGTCAGTAGCTTCAAACATTTCTGGTATATGAAAAACATGTTTTTCAATGGCAAAAATCAATGAATATTGTAAATGCACAAACAGTAATAACTCCACATTGCAAGGTGCAATTCTGAAATTTTTTGCTTTTTCCTGCTAATCCTAGCATGATAAAGAAGATTCAAAGAGAGTGAGATGCCAGCTCCTTTCATTCAGTCAGTAGCTTCAAACATTTCTGGTATATGAAAAACATGTTTTTCAATGGCAAAAATCAATGAATATTGTAAATGCACAAACAGTAATATCTCAACATTGCACGGTGCAATTCTGAAATTTTTAGCTTTTTCCTGTTAATCCTAGCATGATAAAGAAGATTCAAAGAGAGTGAGATGCCAGCTCCTTTCATTCAGTCAGTAGCTTCAAACATTTCTGGTATATGAAAAACGTTTTTCAATGGCAAAAATCAATGAATATTGTAAATGCACAAACAGTAATATCTCCACATTGCAAGGTGCAATTCTGAAATTTTTTGCTTTTTCCTGTTAATCCTAGCATGATAAAGAAGATTCAAAGAGAGTGAGATGCCAGCTCCTTTCATTCAGTCAGTAGCTTCAAACATTTCTGGTATATGAAAAACATGTTTTTTAATGGCAAAAATCAATGAATATTGTAAATGCACAAACAGTAATATCTCCACATTGCAAGGTGCAATTCTGAAATTTTTTGCTTTTTCCTGCTCCTCTTAGCATGATAAAGAAGATTCAAAGAGAGTGAGATGCCAGCTCCTTTCATTCAGTCAGTAGCTTCAATCATTTCTGGACGTTTTTCAATGGCAAAAATCAATGAATATTGTAAATGCACAAACAGTAATTTCTCCGCATTGCAAGGTGCAATTCTGAAATTTTTTGCTTTTTCCTGCTCCTCTTAGCATGGTAAAGAAGACTCAAAGAGAGTGAGATGCCAGCTCCTTTCATTCAGTCAGTAGCTTCAATCATTTCTGGACGTTTTTCAACGGCAAAAATCAATGAATATTGTAGATGCACAAACAGTAATTTCTCCGCATTGCAAGGTGCAATTCTGAAATTTTTTGCTTTTTCCTGCTCCTCTTAGCATGATAAAGAAGATTCAAAGAGACTGAGATGCCAGCTCCTTTCATTCAGTCAGTAGCTTCAATCATTTCTGGACGTTTTTCAATGGCAAAAATCAATGAATATTGTAAATGCACAAACAGTAATTTCTCCGCATTGCAAGGTGCAATTCTGAAATTTTTTGCTTTTTCCTGCTCCTCTTAGCATGATAAAGAAGATTCAAAGAGAGTGAGATGCCAGCTCCTTTCATTCAGTCAGTAGCTTCAATCATTTCTGGATGTTTTTCAATGGCAAAAATCAATGAATATTGTAAATGCACAAACAGTAATTTCTCCGCATTGCAAGGTGCAATTCTGAAATTTTTTGCTTTTTCCTGCTCCTCTTAGCATGATAAAGAAGATTCAAAGAGAGTGAGATGCCAGCTCCTTTCATTCAGTCAGTAGCCTCAAACATTTCTGGTATATGAAAAACATGTTTTTCAATGGCAAAAATCAATGAATATTGTAAATGCACAAACAGTAATATCTCCACATTGCAAGGTGCAATTCTGAAATTTTTTGCTTTTTCCTGTTAATCCTAGCATGATAAAGAAGATTCAAAGAGAGTGAGATGCCAGCTCCTTTCATTCAGTCAGTAGCTTCAAACATTTCTGGTATATGAAAAACATGTTTTTCAATGGCAAAAATCAATGAATATTGTAAATGCACAAACAGTAATATCTCCACATTGCAAGGTGCAATTCTGAAATTTTTTGCTTTTTCCTGCTAATCCTAGCATGATAAAGAAGATTCAAAGAGAGTGAGATGCCAGCTCCTTTCATTCAGTCAGTAGCTTCAAACATTTCTGGTATATGAAAAACATGTTTTTCAATGGCAAAAATCAATGAATATTGTAAATGCACAAACAGTAATATCTCCACATTGCACGGTGCAATTCTGAAATTTTTAGCTTTTTCCTGTTAATCCTAGCATGATAAAGAAGATTCAAAGAGAGTGAGATGCCAGCTCCTTTCATTCAGTCAGTAGCTTCAAACATTTCTGGTATATGAAAAACATGTTTTTCAATGGCAAAAATCAATGAATATTGTAAATGCACAAACAGTAATATCTCCACATTGCAAGGTGCAATTCTGAAATTTTTTGCTTTTTCCTGCTAATCCTAGCATGATAAAGAAGATTCAAAGAGAGTGAGATGCCAGCTCCTTTCATTCAGTCAGTAGCTTCAAACATTTCTGGTATATGAAAAACATGTTTTTCAATGGCAAAAATCAATGAATATTGTAAATGCACAAACAGTAATATCTCCACATTGCACGGTGCAATTATGAAATTTTTAGCTTTTTCCTGTTAATCCTAGCATGATAAAGAAGATTCAAAGAGAGTGAGATGCCAGCTCCTTTCATTCAGTCAGTAGCTTCAAACATTTCTGGTATATGAAAAACATGTTTTTCAATGGCAAAAATCAATGAATATTGTAAATGCACAAACAGTAATATCTCCACATTGCACGGTGCAATTCTGAAATTTTTAGCTTTTTCCTGTTAATCCTAGCATGATAAAGAAGATTCAAAGAGAGTGAGATGCCAGCTCCTTTCATTCAGTCAGTAGCTTCAAACATTTCTGGTATATGAAAAACATGTTTTTCAATGGCAAAAATCAATGAATATTGTAAATGCACAAACAGTAATATCTCCACATTGCAAGGTGCAATTCTGAAATTTTTTGCTTTTTCCTGCTAATCCTAGCATGATAAAGAAGATTCAAAGAGAGTGAGATGCCAGCTCCTTTCATTCAGTCAGTAGCTTCAAACATTTCTGGTATATGAAAAACATGTTTTTCAATGGCAAAAATCAATGAATATTGTAAATGCACAAACAGTAATATCTCCACATTGCACGGTGCAATTCTGAAATTTTTAGCTTTTTCCTGTTAATCCTAGCATGATAAAGAAGATTCAAAGAGAGTGAGATGCCAGCTCCTTTCATTCAGTCAGTAGCTTCAAACATTTCTGGTATATGAAAAACATGTTTTTCAATGGCAAAAATCAATGAATATTGTAAATGCACAAACAGTAATATCTCCACATTGCAAGGTGCAATTCTGAAATTTTTTGCTTTTTCCTGCTAATCCTAGCATGATAAAGAAGATTCAAAGAGAGTGAGATGCCAGCTCCTTTCATTCAGTCAGTAGCTTCAAACATTTCTGGTATATGAAAAACATGTTTTTCAATGGCAAAAATCAATGAATATTGTAAATGCACAAACAGTAATATCTCCACATTGCACGGTGCAATTCTGAAATTTTTAGCTTTTTCCTGTTAATCCTAGCATGATAAAGAAGATTCAAAGAGAGTGAGATGCCAGCTCCTTTCATTCAGTCAGTAGCTTCAAACATTTCTGGTATATGAAAAACATGTTTTTCAATGGCAAAAATCAATGAATATTGTAAATGCACAAACAGTAATATCTCCACATTGCAAGGTGCAATTCTGAAATTTTTTGCTTTTTCCTGCTAATCCTAGCATGATAAAGAAGATTCAAAGAGAGTGAGATGCCAGCTCCTTTCATTCAGTCAGTAGCTTCAAACATTTCTGGTATATGAATAACATGATGTTTTTCAATGGCAAAAATCAATGAATATTGTAAATGCACAAACAGTAATTTCTCCGCATTGCAAGGTGCAATTCTGAAATTTTTGCTTTTTCCTGCTCCTCTTAGCATGATAAAGAAGATTCAAAGAGAGTGAGATGCCAGCTCCTTTCATTCAGTCAGTAGCTTCAATCATTTCTGGACGTTTTTCAATGGCAAAAATCAATGAATATTGTAAATGCACAAACAGTAATTTCTCCGCATTGCAAGGTGCAATTCTGAAATTTTTTGCTTTTTCCTGCTCCTCTTAGCATGATAAAGAAGATTCAAAGAGAGTGAGATGCCAGCTCCTTTCATTCAGTCAGTAGCTTCAATCATTTCTGGTATATGAATAACATGATGTTTTTCAATGGCAAAAATTAATGAATATTGTAAATGCACAAACAGTAATATCTCCGCATTGCAAGGTGCAATTCTGAAATTTTTTGCTTTTTCCTGCTCCTCTTAGCATGATAAAGAAGATTCAAAGAGAGTGAGATGCCAGCTCCTTTCATTCAGTCAGTAGCTTCAATCATTTCTGGACGTTTTTCAATGGCAAAAATCAATGAATATTGTAAATGCACAAACAGTAATTTCTCCGCATTGAAGGTGCAATTCTGAAATTTTTTGCTTTTTCCTGCTCCTCAGCATGATAAAGAAGATTCAAAGAGAGTGAGATGCCAGCTCCTTTCATTCAGTCAGTAGCTTCAAACATTTCTGGTATATGAATAACATGATGTTTTTCAATGGCAAAAATCAATGAATATTGTAAATGCACAAACAGTAATTTCTCCGCATTGCAAGGTGCAATTCTGAAATTTTTTGCTTTTTCCTGCTCCTCTTAGCATGATAAAGAAGATTCAGAGAGTGAGATGAGAGCTCCTTTCATTCAGTCAGTAGCTTCAATCATTTCTGGACGTTTTTCAATGGCAAAAATCAATGAATATTGTAAATGCACAAACAGTAATTTCTCCGCATTGCAAGGTGCAATTCTGAAATGTTTTGCTTTTTCCTGCTCCTCTTAGCATGATAAAGAAGATTCAGAGAGTGAGATGCCAGCTCCTTTCATTCAGTCAGTAGCTTCAATCATTTCTGGACGTTTTTCAATGGCAAAAATCAATGAATATTGTAAATGCACAAACAGTAATTTCTCCGCATTGCAAGGTGCAATTCTGAAATTTTTTGCTTTTTCCTGCTCCTCTTAGCATGATAAAGAAGATTCAAAGAGAGTGATATGCCAGCTCCTTTCATTCAGTCAGTAGCTTCAATCATTTCTGGTATATGAATAACATGATGTTTTTCAATGGCAAAAATCAATGAATATTGTAAATGCACAAACAGTAATTTCTCCGCATTGCAAGGTGCAATTCTGAAATTTTTTGCTTTTTCCTGCTCCTCTTAGCATGATAAAGAAGATTCAAAGAGAGTGAGATGCCAGCTCCTTTCATTCAGTCAGTAGCTTCAATCATTTCTGGACGTTTTTCAATGGCAAAAATCAATGAATATTGTAAATGCACAAACAGTAATTTCTCCGCATTGCAAGGTGCAATTCTGAAATTTTTTGCTTTTTCCTGCTCCTCTTAGTATGATAAAGAAGATTCAAAGAGAGTGAGATGCCAGCTCCTTTCATTCAGTCAGTAGCTTCAAACATTTCTGGTATATGAATAACATGATGTTTTTCAATGGCAAAAATCAATGAATATTGTAAATGCACAAACAGTAATTTCTCCGCATTGCAAGGTGCAATTCTGAAATTTTTTGCTTTTTCCTGCTCCTCTTAGCATGATAAAGAAGATTCAAAGAGAGTGAGATGCCAGCTCCTTTCATTCAGTCAGTAGCTTCAATCATTTCTGGTATATGAATAACATGATGTTTTTCAATGGCAAAAATTAATGAATATTGTAAATGCACAAACAGTAATATCTCCGCATTGCAAGGTGCAATTCTGAAATTTTTTGCTTTTTCCTGCTCCTCTTAGCATGATAAAGAAGATTCAAAGAGAGTGAGATGCCAGCTCCTTTCATTCAGTCAGTAGCTTCAAACATTTCTGGTATATGAATAACATGATGTTTTTCAATGGCAAAAATCAATGAATATTGTAAATGCACAAACAGTAATTTCTCCGCATTGCAAGGTGCAATTCTGAAATTTTTTGCTTTTTCCTGCTCCTCTTAGCATGATAAAGAAGATTCAAAGAGAGTGAGATGAGAGCTCCTTTCATTCAGTCAGTAGCTTCAATCATTTCTGGACGTTTTTCAATGGCAAAAATTAATGAATATTGTAAATGCACAAACAGTAATTTCTCCGCATTGCAAGGTGCAATTCTGAAATGTTTTGCTTTTTCCTGCTCCTCTTAGCATGATAAAGAAGATTCAGAGAGTGAGATGCCAGCTCCTTTCATTCAGTCAGTAGCTTCAATCATTTCTGGACGTTTTTCAATGGCAAAAATCAATGAATATTGTAAATGCACAAACAGTAATTTCTCCGCATTGCAAGGTGCAATTCTGAAATTTTTTGCTTTTTCCTGCTCCTCTTAGCATGATAAAGAAGATTCAAAGAGAGTGATATGCCAGCTCCTTTCATTCAGTCAGTAGCTTCAATCATTTCTGGTATATGAATAACATGATGTTTTTCAATGGCAAAAATCAATGAATATTGTAAATGCACAAACAGTAATTTCTCCGCATTGCAAGGTGCAATTCTGAAATTTTTTGCTTTTTCCTGCTCCTCTTAGCATGATAAAGAAGATTCAAAGAGAGTGAGATGCCAGCTCCTTTCATTCAGTCAGTAGCTTCAATCATTTCTGGACGTTTTTCAATGGCAAAAATCAATGAATATTGTAAATGCACAAACAGTAATTTCTCCGCATTGCAAGGTGCAATTCTGAAATTTTTTGCTTTTTCCTGCTCCTCTTAGCATGGTAAAGAAGACTCAAAGAGAGTGAGATGCCAGCTCCTTTCATTCAGTCAGTAGCTTCAATCATTTCTGGACGTTTTTCAACGGCAAAAATCAATGAATATTGTAGATGCACAAACAGTAATTTCTCCGCATTGCAAGGTGCAATTCTGAAATTTTTTGCTTTTTCCTGCTCCTCTTAGCATGATAAAGAAGATTCAAAGAGACTGAGATGCCAGCTCCTTTCATTCAGTCAGTAGCTTCAATCATTTCTGGACGTTTTTCAATGGCAAAAATCAATGAATATTGTAAATGCACAAACAGTAATTTCTCCGCATTGCAAGGTGCAATTCTGAAATTTTTTGCTTTTTCCTGCTCCTCTTAGCATGATAAAGAAGATTCAAAGAGAGTGAGATGCCAGCTCCTTTCATTCAGTCAGTAGCTTCAATCATTTCTGGATGTTTTTCAATGGCAAAAATCAATGAATATTGTAAATGCACAAACAGTAATTTCTCCGCATTGCAAGGTGCAATTCTGAAATTTTTTGCTTTTTCCTGCTCCTCTTAGCATGATAAAGAAGATTCAAAGAGAGTGAGATGCCAGCTCCTTTCATTCAGTCAGTAGCTTCAAACATTTCTGGTATATGAAAAACATGTTTTTCAATGGCAAAAATCAATGAATATTGTAAATGCACAAACAGTAATATCTCCACATTGCACGGTGCAATTATGAAATTTTTAGCTTTTTCCTGTTAATCCTAGCATGATAAAGAAGATTCAAAGAGAGTGAGATGCCAGCTCCTTTCATTCAGTCAGTAGCTTCAAACATTTCTGGTATATGAAAAACATGTTTTTCAATGGCAAAAATCAATGAATATTGTAAATGCACAAACAGTAATAACTCCACATTGCAAGGTGCAATTCTGAAATTTTTTGCTTTTTCCTGCTAATCCTAGCATGATAAAGAAGATTCAAAGAGAGTGAGATGCCAGCTCCTTTCATTCAGTCAGTAGCTTCAAACATTTCTGGTATATGAAAAACATGTTTTTCAATGGCAAAAATCAATGAATATTGTAAATGCACAAACAGTAATATCTCAACATTGCACGGTGCAATTCTGAAATTTTTAGCTTTTTCCTGTTAATCCTAGCATGATAAAGAAGATTCAAAGAGAGTGAGATGCCAGCTCCTTTCATTCAGTCAGTAGCTTCAAACATTTCTGGTATATGAAAAACGTTTTTCAATGGCAAAAATCAATGAATATTGTAAATGCACAAACAGTAATATCTCCACATTGCAAGGTGCAATTCTGAAATTTTTTGCTTTTTCCTGTTAATCCTAGCATGATAAAGAAGATTCAAAGAGAGTGAGATGCCAGCTCCTTTCATTCAGTCAGTAGCTTCAAACATTTCTGGTATATGAAAAACATGTTTTTCAATGGCAAAAATCAATGAATATTGTAAATGCACAAACAGTAATATCTCCACATTGCAAGGTGCAATTCTGAAATTTTTTGCTTTTTCCTGCTCCTCTTAGCATGATAAAGAAGATTCAAAGAGAGTGAGATGCCAGCTCCTTTCATTCAGTCAGTAGCTTCAATCATTTCTGGACGTTTTTCAATGGCAAAAATCAATGAATATTGTAAATGCACAAACAGTAATTTCTCCGCATTGCAAGGTGCAATTCTGAAATTTTTTGCTTTTTCCTGCTCCTCTTAGCATGGTAAAGAAGACTCAAAGAGAGTGAGATGCCAGCTCCTTTCATTCAGTCAGTAGCTTCAATCATTTCTGGACGTTTTTCAACGGCAAAAATCAATGAATATTGTAGATGCACAAACAGTAATTTCTCCGCATTGCAAGGTGCAATTCTGAAATTTTTTGCTTTTTCCTGCTCCTCTTAGCATGATAAAGAAGATTCAAAGAGACTGAGATGCCAGCTCCTTTCATTCAGTCAGTAGCTTCAATCATTTCTGGACGTTTTTCAATGGCAAAAATCAATGAATATTGTAAATGCACAAACAGTAATTTCTCCGCATTGCAAGGTGCAATTCTGAAATTTTTTGCTTTTTCCTGCTCCTCTTAGCATGATAAAGAAGATTCAAAGAGAGTGAGATGCCAGCTCCTTTCATTCAGTCAGTAGCTTCAATCATTTCTGGATGTTTTTCAATGGCAAAAATCAATGAATATTGTAAATGCACAAACAGTAATTTCTCCGCATTGCAAGGTGCAATTCTGAAATTTTTTGCTTTTTCCTGCTCCTCTTAGCATGATAAAGAAGATTCAAAGAGAGTGAGATGCCAGCTCCTTTCATTCAGTCAGTAGCTTCAAACATTTCTGGTATATGAAAAACATGTTTTTCAATGGCAAAAATCAATGAATATTGTAAATGCACAAACAGTAATATCTCCACATTGCACGGTGCAATTCTGAAATTTTTAGCTTTTTCCTGTTAATCCTAGCATGATAAAGAAGATTCAAAGAGAGTGAGATGCCAGCTCCTTTCATTCAGTCAGTAGCTTCAAACATTTCTGGTATATGAAAAACATGTTTTTCAATGGCAAAAATCAATGAATATTGTAAATGCACAAACAGTAATATCTCCACATTGCAAGGTGCAATTCTGAAATTTTTTGCTTTTTCCTGCTAATCCTAGCATGATAAAGAAGATTCAAAGAGAGTGAGATGCCAGCTCCTTTCATTCAGTCAGTAGCTTCAAACATTTCTGGTATATGAAAAACATGTTTTTCAATGGCAAAAATCAATGAATATTGTAAATGCACAAACAGTAATATCTCCACATTGCACGGTGCAATTATGAAATTTTTAGCTTTTTCCTGTTAATCCTAGCATGATAAAGAAGATTCAAAGAGAGTGAGATGCCAGCTCCTTTCATTCAGTCAGTAGCTTCAAACATTTCTGGTATATGAAAAACATGTTTTTCAATGGCAAAAATCAATGAATATTGTAAATGCACAAACAGTAATATCTCCACATTGCAAGGTGCAATTCTGAAATTTTTTGCTTTTTCCTGCTAATCCTAGCATGATAAAGAAGATTCAAAGAGAGTGAGATGCCAGCTCCTTTCATTCAGTCAGTAGCTTCAAACATTTCTGGTATATGAAAAACATGTTTTTCAATGGCAAAAATCAATGAATATTGTAAATGCACAAACAGTAATATCTCAACATTGCACGGTGCAATTCTGAAATTTTTAGCTTTTTCCTGTTAATCCTAGCATGATAAAGAAGATTCAAAGAGAGTGAGATGCCAGCTCCTTTCATTCAGTCAGTAGCTTCAATCATTTCTGGACGTTTTTCAATGGCAAAAATCAATGAATATTGTAAATGCACAAACAGTAATTTCTCCGCATTGAAGGTGCAATTCTGAAATTTTTTGCTTTTTCCTGCTCCTCTTAGCATGATAAAGAAGATTCAAAGAGAGTGAGATGCCAGCTCCTTTCATTCAGTCAGTAGCTTCAAACATTTCTGGTATATGAATAACATGATGTTTTTCAATGGCAAAAATCAATGAATATTGTAAATGCACAAACAGTAATTTCTCCGCATTGCAAGGTGCAATTCTGAAATTTTTTGCTTTTTCCTGCTCCTCTTAGCATGATAAAGAAGATTCAGAGAGTGAGATGAGAGCTCCTTTCATTCAGTCAGTAGCTTCAATCATTTCTGGACGTTTTTCAATGGCAAAAATCAATGAATATTGTAAATGCACAAACAGTAATTTCTCCGCATTGCAAGGTGCAATTCTGAAATGTTTTGCTTTTTCCTGCTCCTCTTAGCATGATAAAGAAGATTCAGAGAGTGAGATGCCAGCTCCTTTCATTCAGTCAGTAGCTTCAATCATTTCTGGACGTTTTTCAATGGCAAAAATCAATGAATATTGTAAATGCACAAACAGTAATTTCTCCGCATTGCAAGGTGCAATTCTGAAATTTTTTGCTTTTTCCTGCTCCTCTTAGCATGATAAAGAAGATTCAAAGAGAGTGATATGCCAGCTCCTTTCATTCAGTCAGTAGCTTCAATCATTTCTGGTATATGAATAACATGATGTTTTTCAATGGCAAAAATCAATGAATATTGTAAATGCACAAACAGTAATTTCTCCGCATTGCAAGGTGCAATTCTGAAATTTTTTGCTTTTTCCTGCTCCTCTTAGCATGATAAAGAAGATTCAAAGAGAGTGAGATGCCAGCTCCTTTCATTCAGTCAGTAGCTTCAATCATTTCTGGACGTTTTTCAATGGCAAAAATCAATGAATATTGTAAATGCACAAACAGTAATTTCTCCGCATTGCAAGGTGCAATTCTGAAATTTTTTGCTTTTTCCTGCTCCTCTTAGTATGATAAAGAAGATTCAAAGAGAGTGAGATGCCAGCTCCTTTCATTCAGTCAGTAGCTTCAAACATTTCTGGTATATGAATAACATGATGTTTTTCAATGGCAAAAATCAATGAATATTGTAAATGCACAAACAGTAATTTCTCCGCATTGCAAGGTGCAATTCTGAAATTTTTTGCTTTTTCCTGCTCCTCTTAGCATGATAAAGAAGATTCAAAGAGAGTGAGATGCCAGCTCCTTTCATTCAGTCAGTAGCTTCAATCATTTCTGGTATATGAATAACATGATGTTTTTCAATGGCAAAAATTAATGAATATTGTAAATGCACAAACAGTAATATCTCCGCATTGCAAGGTGCAATTCTGAAATTTTTTGCTTTTTCCTGCTCCTCTTAGCATGATAAAGAAGATTCAAAGAGAGTGAGATGCCAGCTCCTTTCATTCAGTCAGTAGCTTCAATCATTTCTGGACGTTTTTCAATGGCAAAAATCAATGAATATTGTAAATGCACAAACAGTAATTTCTCCGCATTGAAGGTGCAATTCTGAAATTTTTTGCTTTTTCCTGCTCCTCTTAGCATGATAAAGAATATTCAAAGAGAGTGAGATGCCAGCTCCTTTCATTCAGTCAGTAGCTTCAAACATTTCTGGTATATGAATAACATGATGTTTTTCAATGGCAAAAATCAATGAATATTGTAAATGCACAAACAGTAATTTCTCCGCATTGCAAGGTGCAATTCTGAAATTTTTTGCTTTTTCCTGCTCCTCTTAGCATGATAAAGAAGATTCAAAGAGAGTGAGATGAGAGCTCCTTTCATTCAGTCAGTAGCTTCAATCATTTCTGGACGTTTTTCAATGGCAAAAATCAATGAATATTGTAAATGCACAAACAGTAATTTCTCCGCATTGCAAGGTGCAATTCTGAAATGTTTTGCTTTTTCCTGCTCCTCTTAGCATGATAAAGAAGATTCAGAGAGTGAGATGCCAGCTCCTTTCATTCAGTCAGTAGCTTCAATCATTTCTGGACGTTTTTCAATGGCAAAAATCAATGAATATTGTAAATGCACAAACAGTAATTTCTCCGCATTGCAAGGTGCAATTCTGAAATTTTTTGCTTTTTCCTGCTCCTCTTAGCATGATAAAGAAGATTCAAAGAGAGTGAGATGCCAGCTCCTTTCATTCAGTCAGTAGCTTCAAACATTTCTGGTATATGAAAAACATGTTTTTCAATGGCAAAAATCAATGAATATTGTAAATGCACAAACAGTAATATCTCCACATTGCACGGTGCAATTATGAAATTTTTAGCTTTTTCCTGTTAATCCTAGCATGATAAAGAAGATTCAAAGAGAGTGAGATGCCAGCTCCTTTCATTCAGTCAGTAGCTTCAAACATTTCTGGTATATGAAAAACATGTTTTTCAATGGCAAAAATCAATGAATATTGTAAATGCACAAACAGTAATAACTCCACATTGCAAGGTGCAATTCTGAAATTTTTTGCTTTTTCCTGCTAATCCTAGCATGATAAAGAAGATTCAAAGAGAGTGAGATGCCAGCTCCTTTCATTCAGTCAGTAGCTTCAAACATTTCTGGTATATGAATAACATGATGTTTTTCAATGGCAAAAATCAATGAATATTGTAAATGCACAAACAGTAATTTCTCCGCATTGCAAGGTGCAATTCTGAAATTTTTTGCTTTTTCCTGCTCCTCTTAGCATGATAAAGAAGATTCAAAGAGAGTGAGATGAGAGCTCCTTTCATTCAGTCAGTAGCTTCAATCATTTCTGGACGTTTTTCAATGGCAAAAATCAATGAATATTGTAAATGCACAAACAGTAATTTCTCCGCATTGCAAGGTGCAATTCTGAAATGTTTTGCTTTTTCCTGCTCCTCTTAGCATGATAAAGAAGATTCAGAGAGTGAGATGCCAGCTCCTTTCATTCAGTCAGTAGCTTCAATCATTTCTGGACGTTTTTCAATGGCAAAAATCAATGAATATTATAAATGCACAAACAGTAATTTCTCCGCATTGCAAGGTGCAATTCTGAAATTTTTTGCTTTTTCCTGCTCCTCTTAGCATGATAAAGAAGATTCAAAGAGAGTGATATGCCAGCTCCTTTCATTCAGTCAGTAGCTTCAATCATTTCTGGTATATGAATAACATGATGTTTTTCAATGGCAAAAATCAATGAATATTGTAAATGCACAAACAGTAATTTCTCCGCATTGCAAGGTGCAATTCTGAAATTTTTTGCTTTTTCCTGCTCCTCTTAGCATGATAAAGAAGATTCAAAGAGAGTGAGATGCCAGCTCCTTTCATTCAGTCAGTAGCTTCAAACATTTCTGGTATATGAAAAACATGTTTTTCAATGGCAAAAATCAATGAATATTGTAAATGCACAAACAGTAATATCTCAACATTGCACGGTGCAATTCTGAAATTTTTAGCTTTTTCCTGTTAATCCTAGCATGATAAAGAAGATTCAAAGAGAGTGAGATGCCAGCTCCTTTCATTCAGTCAGTAGCTTCAAACATTTCTGGTATATGAAAAACGTTTTTCAATGGCAAAAATCAATGAATATTGTAAATGCACAAACAGTAATATCTCCACATTGCAAGGTGCAATTCTGAAATTTTTTGCTTTTTCCTGTTAATCCTAGCATGATAAAGAAGATTCAAAGAGAGTGAGATGCCAGCTCCTTTCATTCAGTCAGTAGCTTCAAACATTTCTGGTATATGAAAAACATGTTTTTCAATGGCAAAAATCAATGAATATTGTAAATGCACAAACAGTAATATCTCCACATTGCAAGGTGCAATTCTGAAATTTTTTGCTTTTTCCTGCTCCTCTTAGCATGATAAAGAAGATTCAAAGAGAGTGAGATGCCAGCTCCTTTCATTCAGTCAGTAGCTTCAATCATTTCTGGACGTTTTTCAATGGCAAAAATCAATGAATATTGTAAATGCACAAACAGTAATTTCTCCGCATTGCAAGGTGCAATTCTGAAATTTTTTGCTTTTTCCTGCTCCTCTTAGCATGGTAAAGAAGACTCAAAGAGAGTGAGATGCCAGCTCCTTTCATTCAGTCAGTAGCTTCAATCATTTCTGGACGTTTTTCAACGGCAAAAATCAATGAATATTGTAGATGCACAAACAGTAATTTCTCCGCATTGCAAGGTGCAATTCTGAAATTTTTTGCTTTTTCCTGCTCCTCTTAGCATGATAAAGAAGATTCAAAGAGACTGAGATGCCAGCTCCTTTCATTCAGTCAGTAGCTTCAATCATTTCTGGACGTTTTTCAATGGCAAAAATCAATGAATATTGTAAATGCACAAACAGTAATTTCTCCGCATTGCAAGGTGCAATTCTGAAATTTTTTGCTTTTTCCTGCTCCTCTTAGCATGATAAAGAAGATTCAAAGAGAGTGAGATGCCAGCTCCTTTCATTCAGTCAGTAGCTTCAATCATTTCTGGATGTTTTTCAATGGCAAAAATCAATGAATATTGTAAATGCACAAACAGTAATTTCTCCGCATTGCAAGGTGCAATTCTGAAATTTTTTGCTTTTTCCTGCTCCTCTTAGCATGATAAAGAAGATTCAAAGAGAGTGAGATGCCAGCTCCTTTCATTCAGTCAGTAGCTTCAAACATTTCTGGTATATGAAAAACATGTTTTTCAATGGCAAAAATCAATGAATATTGTAAATGCACAAACAGTAATATCTCCACATTGCACGGTGCAATTCTGAAATTTTTAGCTTTTTCCTGTTAATCCTAGCATGATAAAGAAGATTCAAAGAGAGTGAGATGCCAGCTCCTTTCATTCAGTCAGTAGCTTCAAACATTTCTGGTATATGAAAAACATGTTTTTCAATGGCAAAAATCAATGAATATTGTAAATGCACAAACAGTAATATCTCCACATTGCAAGGTGCAATTCTGAAATTTTTTGCTTTTTCCTGCTAATCCTAGCATGATAAAGAAGATTCAAAGAGAGTGAGATGCCAGCTCCTTTCATTCAGTCAGTAGCTTCAAACATTTCTGGTATATGAAAAACATGTTTTTCAATGGCAAAAATCAATGAATATTGTAAATGCACAAACAGTAATATCTCCACATTGCACGGTGCAATTATGAAATTTTTAGCTTTTTCCTGTTAATCCTAGCATGATAAAGAAGATTCAAAGAGAGTGAGATGCCAGCTCCTTTCATTCAGTCAGTAGCTTCAAACATTTCTGGTATATGAAAAACATGTTTTTCAATGGCAAAAATCAATGAATATTGTAAATGCACAAACAGTAATATCTCCACATTGCAAGGTGCAATTCTGAAATTTTTTGCTTTTTCCTGCTAATCCTAGCATGATAAAGAAGATTCAAAGAGAGTGAGATGCCAGCTCCTTTCATTCAGTCAGTAGCTTCAAACATTTCTGGTATATGAAAAACATGTTTTTCAATGGCAAAAATCAATGAATATTGTAAATGCACAAACAGTAATATCTCAACATTGCACGGTGCAATTCTGAAATTTTTAGCTTTTTCCTGTTAATCCTAGCATGATAAAGAAGATTCAAAGAGAGTGAGATGCCAGCTCCTTTCATTCAGTCAGTAGCCTCAAACATTTCTGGTATATGAAAAACATGTTTTTCAATGGCAAAAATCAATGAATATTGTAAATGCACAAACAGTAATATCTCCACATTGCAAGGTGCAATTCTGAAATTTTTTGCTTTTTCCTGTTAATCCTAGCATGATAAAGAAGATTCAAAGAGAGTGAGATGCCAGCTCCTTTCATTCAGTCAGTAGCTTCAAACATTTCTGGTATATGAAAAACATGTTTTTCAATGGCAAAAATCAATGAATATTGTAAATGCACAAACAGTAATATCTCCACATTGCAAGGTGCAATTCTGAAATTTTTTGCTTTTTCCTGCTAATCCTAGCATGATAAAGAAGATTCAAAGAGAGTGAGATGCCAGCTCCTTTCATTCAGTCAGTAGCTTCAAACATTTCTGGTATATGAAAAACATGTTTTTCAATGGCAAAAATCAATGAATATTGTAAATGCACAAACAGTAATATCTCCACATTGCACGGTGCAATTCTGAAATTTTTAGCTTTTTCCTGTTAATCCTAGCATGATAAAGAAGATTCAAAGAGAGTGAGATGCCAGCTCCTTTCATTCAGTCAGTAGCTTCAAACATTTCTGGTATATGAAAAACATGTTTTTCAATGGCAAAAATCAATGAATATTGTAAATGCACAAACAGTAATATCTCCACATTGCAAGGTGCAATTCTGAAATTTTTTGCTTTTTCCTGCTAATCCTAGCATGATAAAGAAGATTCAAAGAGAGTGAGATGCCAGCTCCATTCATTCAGTCAGTAGCTTCAAACATTTCTGGTATATGAAAAACATGTTTTTCAATGGAAAAAATCAATGAATATTGTAAATGCACAAACAGTAATATCTCCACATTGCACGGTGCAATTATGAAATTTTTAGCTTTTTCCTGTTAATCCTAGCATGATAAAGAAGATTCAAAGAGAGTGAGATGCCAGCTCCTTTCATTCAGTCAGTAGCTTCAAACATTTCTGGTATATGAAAAACATGTTTTTCAATGGCAAAAATCAATGAATATTGTAAATGCACAAACAGTAATATCTCCACATTGCACGGTGCAATTCTGAAATTTTTAGCTTTTTCCTGTTAATCCTAGCATGATAAAGAAGATTCAAAGAGAGTGAGATGCCAGCTCCTTTCATTCAGTCAGTAGCTTCAAACATTTCTGGTATATGAAAAACATGTTTTTCAATGGCAAAAATCAATGAATATTGTAAATGCACAAACAGTAATATCTCCACATTGCAAGGTGCAATTCTGAAATTTTTTGCTTTTTCCTGCTAATCCTAGCATGATAAAGAAGATTCAAAGAGAGTGAGATGCCAGCTCCTTTCATTCAGTCAGTAGCTTCAAACATTTCTGGTATATGAAAAACATGTTTTTCAATGGCAAAAATCAATGAATATTGTAAATGCACAAACAGTAATATCTCCACATTGCACGGTGCAATTCTGAAATTTTTAGCTTTTTCCTGTTAATCCTAGCATGATAAAGAAGATTCAAAGAGAGTGAGATGCCAGCTCCTTTCATTCAGTCAGTAGCTTCAAACATTTCTGGTATATGAAAAACATGTTTTTCAATGGCAAAAATCAATGAATATTGTAAATGCACAAACAGTAATATCTCCACATTGCAAGGTGCAATTCTGAAATTTTTTGCTTTTTCCTGCTAATCCTAGCATGATAAAGAAGATTCAAAGAGAGTGAGATGCCAGCTCCTTTCATTCAGTCAGTAGCTTCAAACATTTCTGGTATATGAAAAACATGTTTTTCAATGGCAAAAATCAATGAATATTGTAAATGCACAAACAGTAATATCTCCACATTGCACGGTGCAATTCTGAAATTTTTAGCTTTTTCCTGTTAATCCTAGCATGATAAAGAAGATTCAAAGAGAGTGAGATGCCAGCTCCTTTCATTCAGTCAGTAGCTTCAAACATTTCTGGTATATGAAAAACATGTTTTTCAATGGCAAAAATCAATGAATATTGTAAATGCACAAACAGTAATATCTCCACATTGCAAGGTGCAATTCTGAAATTTTTTGCTTTTTCCTGCTAATCCTAGCATGATAAAGAAGATTCAAAGAGAGTGAGATGCCAGCTCCTTTCATTCAGTCAGTAGCTTCAAACATTTCTGGTATATGAATAACATGATGTTTTTCAATGGCAAAAATCAATGAATATTGTAAATGCACAAACAGTAATTTCTCCGCATTGCAAGGTGCAATTCTGAAATTTTTTGCTTTTTCCTGCTCCTCTTAGCATGATAAAGAAGATTCAAAGAGAGTGAGATGCCAGCTCCTTTCATTCAGTCAGTAGCTTCAATCATTTCTGGACGTTTTTCAATGGCAAAAATCAATGAATATTGTAAATGCACAAACAGTAATTTCTCCGCATTGCAAGGTGCAATTCTGAAATTTTTTGCTTTTTCCTGCTCCTCTTAGTATGATAAAGAAGATTCAAAGAGAGTGAGATGCCAGCTCCTTTCATTCAGTCAGTAGCTTCAAACATTTCTGGTATATGAATAACATGATGTTTTTCAATGGCAAAAATCAATGAATATTGTAAATGCACAAACAGTAATTTCTCCGCATTGCAAGGTGCAATTCTGAAATTTTTTGCTTTTTCCTGCTCCTCTTAGCATGATAAAGAAGATTCAAAGAGAGTGAGATGCCAGCTCCTTTCATTCAGTCAGTAGCTTCAATCATTTCTGGTATATGAATAACATGATGTTTTTCAATGGCAAAAATTAATGAATATTGTAAATGCACAAACAGTAATATCTCCGCATTGCAAGGTGCAATTCTGAAATTTTTTGCTTTTTCCTGCTCCTCTTAGCATGATAAAGAAGATTCAAAGAGAGTGAGATGCCAGCTCCTTTCATTCAGTCAGTAGCTTCAATCATTTCTGGACGTTTTTCAATGGCAAAAATCAATGAATATTGTAAATGCACAAACAGTAATTTCTCCGCATTGAAGGTGCAATTCTGAAATTTTTTGCTTTTTCCTGCTCCTCTTAGCATGGTAAAGAAGACTCAAAGAGAGTGAGATGCCAGCTCCTTTCATTCAGTCAGTAGCTTCAATCATTTCTGGACGTTTTTCAACGGCAAAAATCAATGAATATTGTAGATGCACAAACAGTAATTTCTCCGCATTGCAAGGTGCAATTCTGAAATTTTTTGCTTTTTCCTGCTCCTCTTAGCATGATAAAGAAGATTCAAAGAGACTGAGATGCCAGCTCCTTTCATTCAGTCAGTAGCTTCAATCATTTCTGGACGTTTTTCAATGGCAAAAATCAATGAATATTGTAAATGCACAAACAGTAATTTCTCCGCATTGCAAGGTGCAATTCTGAAATTTTTTGCTTTTTCCTGCTCCTCTTAGCATGATAAAGAAGATTCAAAGAGAGTGAGATGCCAGCTCCTTTCATTCAGTCAGTAGCTTCAATCATTTCTGGATGTTTTTCAATGGCAAAAATCAATGAATATTGTAAATGCACAAACAGTAATTTCTCCGCATTGCAAGGTGCAATTCTGAAATTTTTTGCTTTTTCCTGCTCCTCTTAGCATGATAAAGAAGATTCAAAGAGAGTGAGATGCCAGCTCCTTTCATTCAGTCAGTAGCTTCAAACATTTCTGGTATATGAAAAACATGTTTTTCAATGGCAAAAATCAATGAATATTGTAAATGCACAAACAGTAATATCTCCACATTGCACGGTGCAATTCTGAAATTTTTAGCTTTTTCCTGTTAATCCTAGCATGATAAAGAAGATTCAAAGAGAGTGAGATGCCAGCTCCTTTCATTCAGTCAGTAGCTTCAAACATTTCTGGTATATGAAAAACATGTTTTTCAATGGCAAAAATCAATGAATATTGTAAATGCACAAACAGTAATATCTCCACATTGCAAGGTGCAATTCTGAAATTTTTTGCTTTTTCCTGCTAATCCTAGCATGATAAAGAAGATTCAAAGAGAGTGAGATGCCAGCTCCTTTCATTCAGTCAGTAGCTTCAAACATTTCTGGTATATGAAAAACATGTTTTTCAATGGCAAAAATCAATGAATATTGTAAATGCACAAACAGTAATATCTCCACATTGCACGGTGCAATTCTGAAATTTTTAGCTTTTTCCTGTTAATCCTAGCATGATAAAGAAGATTCAAAGAGAGTGAGATGCCAGCTCCTTTCATTCAGTCAGTAGCTTCAAACATTTCTGGTATATGAAAAACATGTTTTTCAATGGCAAAAATCAATGAATATTGTAAATGCACAAACAGTAATATCTCCACATTGCAAGGTGCAATTCTGAAATTTTTTGCTTTTTCCTGCTAATCCTAGCATGATAAAGAAGATTCAAAGAGAGTGAGATGCCAGCTCCTTTCATTCAGTCAGTAGCTTCAAACATTTCTGGTATATGAAAAACATGTTTTTCAATGGCAAAAATCAATGAATATTGTAAATGCACAAACAGTAATATCTCAACATTGCACGGTGCAATTCTGAAATTTTTAGCTTTTTCCTGTTAATCCTAGCATGATAAAGAAGATTCAAAGAGAGTGAGATGCCAGCTCCTTTCATTCAGTCAGTAGCCTCAAACATTTCTGGTATATGAAAAACATGTTTTTCAATGGCAAAAATCAATGAATATTGTAAATGCACAAACAGTAATATCTCCACATTGCAAGGTGCAATTCTGAAATTTTTTGCTTTTTCCTGTTAATCCTAGCATGATAAAGAAGATTCAAAGAGAGTGAGATGCCAGCTCCTTTCATTCAGTCAGTAGCTTCAAACATTTCTGGTATATGAAAAACATGTTTTTCAATGGCAAAAATCAATGAATATTGTAAATGCACAAACAGTAATATCTCCACATTGCAAGGTGCAATTCTGAAATTTTTTGCTTTTTCCTGCTAATCCTAGCATGTTAAAGAAGATTCAAAGAGAGTGAGATCCCAGCTCCTTTCATTCAGTCAGTAGCTTCAAACATTTCTGGTATATGAAAAACATGTTTTTCAATGGCAAAAATCAATGAATATTGTAAATGCACAAACAGTAATATCTCCACATTGCACGGTGCAATTATGAAATTTTTAGCTTTTTCCTGTTAATCCTAGCATGATAAAGAAGATTCAAAGAGAGTGAGATGCCAGCTCCTTTCATTCAGTCAGTAGCTTCAAACATTTCTGGTATATGAAAAACATGTTTTTCAATGGCAAAAATCAATGAATATTGTAAATGCACAAACAGTAATATCTCCACATTGCAAGGTGCAATTCTGAAATTTTTTGCTTTTTCCTGCTAATCCTAGCATGATAAAGAAGATTCAAAGAGAGTGAGATGCCAGCTCCTTTCATTCAGTCAGTAGCTTCAAACATTTCTGGTATATGAAAAACATGTTTTTCAATGGCAAAAATCAATGAATATTGTAAATGCACAAACAGTAATATCTCCACATTGCACGGTGCAATTATGAAATTTTTAGCTTTTTCCTGTTAATCCTAGCATGATAAAGAAGATTCAAAGAGAGTGAGATGCCAGCTCCTTTCATTCAGTCAGTAGCTTCAAACATTTCTGGTATATGAAAAACATGTTTTTCAATGGCAAAAATCAATGAATATTGTAAATGCACAAACAGTAATATCTCCACATTGCACGGTGCAATTCTGAAATTTTTAGCTTTTTCCTGTTAATCCTAGCATGATAAAGAAGATTCAAAGAGAGTGAGATGCCAGCTCCTTTCATTCAGTCAGTAGCTTCAAACATTTCTGGTATATGAAAAACATGTTTTTCAATGGCAAAAATCAATGAATATTGTAAATGCACAAACAGTAATATCTCCACATTGCAAGGTGCAATTCTGAAATTTTTTGCTTTTTCCTGCTAATCCTAGCATGATAAAGAAGATTCAAAGAGAGTGAGATGCCAGCTCCTTTCATTCAGTCAGTAGCTTCAAACATTTCTGGTATATGAAAAACATGTTTTTCAATGGCAAAAATCAATGAATATTGTAAATGCACAAACAGTAATATCTCCACATTGCACGGTGCAATTCTGAAATTTTTAGCTTTTTCCTGTTAATCCTAGCATGATAAAGAAGATTCAAAGAGAGTGAGATGCCAGCTCCTTTCATTCAGTCAGTAGCTTCAAACATTTCTGGTATATGAAAAACATGTTTTTCAATGGCAAAAATCAATGAATATTGTAAATGCACAAACAGTAATATCTCCACATTGCAAGGTGCAATTCTGAAATTTTTTGCTTTTTCCTGCTAATCCTAGCATGATAAAGAAGATTCAAAGAGAGTGAGATGCCAGCTCCTTTCATTCAGTCAGTAGCTTCAAACATTTCTGGTATATGAAAAACATGTTTTTCAATGGCAAAAATCAATGAATATTGTAAATGCACAAACAGTAATATCTCCACATTGCACGGTGCAATTCTGAAATTTTTAGCTTTTTCCTGTTAATCCTAGCATGATAAAGAAGATTCAAAGAGAGTGAGATGCCAGCTCCTTTCATTCAGTCAGTAGCTTCAAACATTTCTGGTATATGAAAAACATGTTTTTCAATGGCAAAAATCAATGAATATTGTAAATGCACAAACAGTAATATCTCCACATTGCAAGGTGCAATTCTGAAATTTTTTGCTTTTTCCTGCTAATCCTAGCATGATAAAGAAGATTCAAAGAGAGTGAGATGCCAGCTCCTTTCATTCAGTCAGTAGCTTCAAACATTTCTGGTATATGAATAACATGATGTTTTTCAATGGCAAAAATCAATGAATATTGTAAATGCACAAACAGTAATTTCTCCGCATTGCAAGGTGCAATTCTGAAATTTTTGCTTTTTCCTGCTCCTCTTAGCATGATAAAGAAGATTCAAAGAGAGTGAGATGCCAGCTCCTTTCATTCAGTCAGTAGCTTCAATCATTTCTGGACGTTTTTCAATGGCAAAAATCAATGAATATTGTAAATGCACAAACAGTAATTTCTCCGCATTGCAAGGTGCAATTCTGAAATTTTTTGCTTTTTCCTGCTCCTCTTAGCATGATAAAGAAGATTCAAAGAGAGTGAGATGCCAGCTCCTTTCATTCAGTCAGTAGCTTCAATCATTTCTGGACGTTTTTCAATGGCAAAAATCAATGAATATTGTAAATGCACAAACAGTAATTTCTCCGCATTGCAAGGTGCAATTCTGAAATTTTTTGCTTTTTCCTGCTCCTCTTAGTATGATAAAGAAGATTCAAAGAGAGTGAGATGCCAGCTCCTTTCATTCAGTCAGTAGCTTCAAACATTTCTGGTATATGAATAACATGATGTTTTTCAATGGCAAAAATCAATGAATATTGTTAATGCACAAACAGTAATTTCTCCGCATTGCAAGGTGCAATTCTGAAATTTTTTGCTTTTTCCTGCTCCTCTTAGCATGATAAAGAAGATTCAAAGAGAGTGAGATGCCAGCTCCTTTCATTCAGTCAGTAGCTTCAATCATTTCTGGTATATGAATAACATGATGTTTTTCAATGGCAAAAATTAATGAATATTGTAAATGCACAAACAGTAATATCTCCACATTGCAAGGTGCAATTCTGAAATTTTTTGCTTTTTCCTGCTAATCCTAGCATGATAAAGAAGATTCAAAGAGAGTGAGATGCCAGCTCCTTTCATTCAGTCAGTAGCTTCAAACATTTCTGGTATATGAATAACATGATGTTTTTCAATGGCAAAAATCAATGAATATTGTAAATGCACAAACAGTAATTTCTCCGCATTGCAAGGTGCAATTCTGAAATTTTTGCTTTTTCCTGCTCCTCTTAGCATGATAAAGAAGATTCAAAGAGAGTGAGATGCCAGCTCCTTTCATTCAGTCAGTAGCTTCAATCATTTCTGGACGTTTTTCAATGGCAAAAATCAATGAATATTGTAAATGCACAAACAGTAATTTCTCCGCATTGCAAGGTGCAATTCTGAAATTTTTTGCTTTTTCCTGCTCCTCTTAGCATGATAAAGAAGATTCAAAGAGAGTGAGATGCCAGCTCCTTTCATTCAGTCAGTAGCTTCAATCATTTCTGGACGTTTTTCAATGGCAAAAATCAATGAATATTGTAAATGCACAAACAGTAATTTCTCCGCATTGCAAGGTGCAATTCTGAAATTTTTTGCTTTTTCCTGCTCCTCTTAGTATGATAAAGAAGATTCAAAGAGAGTGAGATGCCAGCTCCTTTCATTCAGTCAGTAGCTTCAAACATTTCTGGTATATGAATAACATGATGTTTTTCAATGGCAAAAATCAATGAATATTGTAAATGCACAAACAGTAATTTCTCCGCATTGCAAGGTGCAATTCTGAAATTTTTTGCTTTTTCCTGCTCCTCTTAGCATGATAAAGAAGATTCAAAGAGAGTGAGATGCCAGCTCCTTTCATTCAGTCAGTAGCTTCAATCATTTCTGGACGTTTTTCAATGGCAAAAATCAATGAATATTGTAAATGCACAAACAGTAATTTCTCCGCATTGAAGGTGCAATTCTGAAATTTTTTGCTTTTTCCTGCTCCTCTTAGCATGATAAAGAAGATTCAAAGAGAGTGAGATGCCAGCTCCTTTCATTCAGTCAGTAGCTTCAAACATTTCTGGTATATGAATAACATGATGTTTTTCAATGGCAAAAATCAATGAATATTGTAAATGCACAAACAGTAATTTCTCCGCATTGCAAGGTGCAATTCTGAAATTTTTTGCTTTTTCCTGCTCCTCTTAGCATGATAAAGAAGATTCAGAGAGTGAGATGAGAGCTCCTTTCATTCAGTCAGTAGCTTCAATCATTTCTGGACGTTTTTCAATGGCAAAAATCAATGAATATTGTAAATGCACAAACAGTAATTTCTCCGCATTGCAAGGTGCAATTCTGAAATGTTTTGCTTTTTCCTGCTCCTCTTAGCATGATAAAGAAGATTCAGAGAGTGAGATGCCAGCTCCTTTCATTCAGTCAGTAGCTTCAATCATTTCTGGACGTTTTTCAATGGCAAAAATCAATGAATATTGTAAATGCACAAACAGTAATTTCTCCGCATTGCAAGGTGCAATTCTGAAATTTTTTGCTTTTTCCTGCTCCTCTTAGCATGATAAAGAAGATTCAAAGAGAGTGATATGCCAGCTCCTTTCATTCAGTCAGTAGCTTCAATCATTTCTGGTATATGAATAACATGATGTTTTTCAATGGCAAAAATCAATGAATATTGTAAATGCACAAACAGTAATTTCTCCGCATTGCAAGGTGCAATTCTGAAATTTTTTGCTTTTTCCTGCTCCTCTTAGCATGATAAAGAAGATTCAAAGAGAGTGAGATGCCAGCTCCTTTCATTCAGTCAGTAGCTTCAATCATTTCTGGACGTTTTTCAATGGCAAAAATCAATGAATATTGTAAATGCACAAACAGTAATTTCTCCGCATTGAAGGTGCAATTCTGAAATTTTTTGCTTTTTCCTGCTCCTCTTAGCATGATAAAGAAGATTCAAAGAGAGTGAGATGCCAGCTCCTTTCATTCAGTCAGTAGCTTCAAACATTTCTGGTATATGAATAACATGATGTTTTTCAATGGCAAAAATCAATGAATATTGTAAATGCACAAACAGTAATTTCTCCGCATTGCAAGGTGCAATTCTGAAATTTTTTGCTTTTTCCTGCTCCTCTTAGCATGATAAAGAAGATTCAGAGAGTGAGATGAGAGCTCCTTTCATTCAGTCAGTAGCTTCAATCATTTCTGGACGTTTTTCAATGGCAAAAATCAATGAATATTGTAAATGCACAAACAGTAATTTCTCCGCATTGCAAGGTGCAATTCTGAAATGTTTTGCTTTTTCCTGCTCCTCTTAGCATGATAAAGAAGATTCAGAGAGTGAGATGCCAGCTCCTTTCATTCAGTCAGTAGCTTCAATCATTTCTGGACGTTTTTCAATGGCAAAAATCAATGAATATTGTAAATGCACAAACAGTAATTTCTCCGCATTGCAAGGTGCAATTCTGAAATTTTTTGCTTTTTCCTGCTCCTCTTAGCATGATAAAGAAGATTCAAAGAGAGTGATATGCCAGCTCCTTTCATTCAGTCAGTAGCTTCAATCATTTCTGGTATATGAATAACATGATGTTTTTCAATGGCAAAAATCAATGAATATTGTAAATGCACAAACAGTAATTTCTCCGCATTGCAAGGTGCAATTCTGAAATTTTTTGCTTTTTCCTGCTCCTCTTAGCATGATAAAGAAGATTCAAAGAGTGAGATGCCAGCTCCTTTCATTCAGTCAGTAGCTTCAATCATTTCTGGACGTTTTTCAATGGCAAAAATCAATGAATATTGTAAATGCACAAACAGTAATTTCTCCGCATTGCAAGGTGCAATTCTGAAATTTTTTGCTTTTTCCTGCTCCTCTTAGTATGATAAAGAAGATTCAAAGAGAGTGAGATGCCAGCTCCTTTCATTCAGTCAGTAGCTTCAAACATTTCTGGTATATGAATAACATGATGTTTTTCAATGGCAAAAATCAATGAATATTGTAAATGCACAAACAGTAATTTCTCCGCATTGCAAGGTGCAATTCTGAAATTTTTTGCTTTTTCCTGCTCCTCTTAGCATGATAAAGAAGATTCAAAGAGAGTGAGATGCCAGCTCCTTTCATTCAGTCAGTAGCTTCAATCATTTCTGGTATATGAATAACATGATGTTTTTCAATGGCAAAAATTAATGAATATTGTAAATGCACAAACAGTAATATCTCCGCATTGCAAGGTGCAATTCTGAAATTTTTTGCTTTTTCCTGCTCCTCTTAGCATGATAAAGAAGATTCAAAGAGAGTGAGATGCCAGCTCCTTTCATTCAGTCAGTAGCTTCAATCATTTCTGGACGTTTTTCAATGGCAAAAATCAATGAATATTGTAAATGCACAAACAGTAATTTCTCCGCATTGAAGGTGCAATTCTGAAATTTTTTGCTTTTTCCTGCTCCTCTTAGCATGATAAAGAAGATTCAAAGAGAGTGAGATGCCAGCTCCTTTCATTCAGTCAGTAGCTTCAAACATTTCTGGTATATGAATAACATGATGTTTTTCAATGGCAAAAATCAATGAATATTGTAAATTCACAAACAGTAATTTCTCCGCATTGCAAGGTGCAATTCTGAAATTTTTTGCTTTTTCCTGCTCCTCTTAGCATGATAAAGATTCAAAGAGAGTGAGATGAGAGCTCCTTTCATTCAGTCAGTAGCTTCAATCATTTCTGGACGTTTTTCAATGGCAAAAATCAATGAATATTGTAAATGCACAAACAGTAATTTCTCCGCATTGCAAGGTGCAATTCTGAAATGTTTTGCTTTTTCCTGCTCCTCTTAGCATGATAAAGAAGATTCAGAGAGTGAGATGCCAGCTCCTTTCATTCAGTCAGTAGCTTCAATCATTTCTGGACGTTTTTCAATGGCAAAAATCAATGAATATTGTAAATGCACAAACAGTAATTTCTCCGCATTGCAAGGTGCAATTCTGAAATTTTTTGCTTTTTCCTGCTCCTCTTAGCATGATAAAGAAGATTCAAAGAGAGTGATATGCCAGCTCCTTTCATTCAGTCAGTAGCTTCAATCATTTCTGGTATATGAATAACATGATGTTTTTCAATGGCAAAAATCAATGAATATTGTAAATGCACAAACAGTAATTTCTCCGCATTGCAAGGTGCAATTCTGAAATTTTTTGCTTTTTCCTGCTCCTCTTAGCATGATAAAGAAGATTCAAAGAGAGTGAGATGCCAGCTCCTTTCATTCAGTCAGTAGCTTCAATCATTTCTGGACGTTTTTCAATGGCAAAAATCAATGAATATTGTAAATGCACAAACAGTAATTTCTCCGCATTGCAAGGTGCAATTCTGAAATTTTTTGCTTTTTCCTGCTCCTCTTAGCATGGTAAAGAAGACTCAAAGAGAGTGAGATGCCAGCTCCTTTCATTCAGTCAGTAGCTTCAATCATTTCTGGACGTTTTTCAACGGCAAAAATCAATGAATATTGTAGATGCACAAACAGTAATTTCTCCGCATTGCAAGGTGCAATTCTGAAATTTTTTGCTTTTTCCTGCTCCTCTTAGCATGATAAAGAAGATTCAAAGAGACTGAGATGCCAGCTCCTTTCATTCAGTCAGTAGCTTCAATCATTTCTGGACGTTTTTCAATGGCAAAAATCAATGAATATTGTAAATGCACAAACAGTAATTTCTCCGCATTGCAAGGTGCAATTCTGAAATTTTTTGCTTTTTCCTGCTCCTCTTAGCATGATAAAGAAGATTCAAAGAGAGTGAGATGCCAGCTCCTTTCATTCAGTCAGTAGCTTCAATCATTTCTGGATGTTTTTCAATGGCAAAAATCAATGAATATTGTAAATGCACAAACAGTAATTTCTCCGCATTGCAAGGTGCAATTCTGAAATTTTTTGCTTTTTCCTGCTCCTCTTAGCATGATAAAGAAGATTCAAAGAGAGTGAGATGCCAGCTCCTTTCATTCAGTCAGTAGCTTCAAACATTTCTGGTATATGAAAAACATGTTTTTCAATGGCAAAAATCAATGAATATTGTAAATGCACAAACAGTAATATCTCCACATTGCACGGTGCAATTATGAAATTTTTAGCTTTTTCCTGTTAATCCTAGCATGATAAAGAAGATTCAAAGAGAGTGAGATGCCAGCTCCTTTCATTCAGTCAGTAGCTTCAAACATTTCTGGTATATGAAAAACATGTTTTTCAATGGCAAAAATCAATGAATATTGTAAATGCACAAACAGTAATATCTCCACATTGCAAGGTGCAATTCTGAAATTTTTTGCTTTTTCCTGCTAATCCTAGCATGATAAAGAAGATTCAAAGAGAGTGAGATGCCAGCTCCTTTCATTCAGTCAGTAGCTTCAAACATTTCTGGTATATGAAAAACATGTTTTTCAATGGCAAAAATCAATGAATATTGTAAATGCACAAACAGTAATATCTCCACATTGCACGGTGCAATTCTGAAATTTTTAGCTTTTTCCTGTTAATCCTAGCATGATAAAGAAGATTCAAAGAGAGTGAGATGCCAGCTCCTTTCATTCAGTCAGTAGCTTCAAACATTTCTGGTATATGAAAAACATGTTTTTCAATGGCAAAAATCAATGAATATTGTAAATGCACAAACAGTAATATCTCCACATTGCAAGGTGCAATTCTGAAATTTTTTGCTTTTTCCTGCTAATCCTAGCATGATAAAGAAGATTCAAAGAGAGTGAGATGCCAGCTCCTTTCATTCAGTCAGTAGCTTCAAACATTTCTGGTATATGAATAACATGATGTTTTTCAATGGCAAAAATCAATGAATATTGTAAATGCACAAACAGTAATTTCTCCGCATTGCAAGGTGCAATTCTGAAATTTTTTGCTTTTTCCTGCTCCTCTTAGCATGATAAAGAAGATTCAAAGAGAGTGAGATGCCAGCTCCTTTCATTCAGTCAGTAGCTTCAATCATTTCTGGACGTTTTTCAATGGCAAAAATCAATGAATATTGTAAATGCACAAACAGTAATTTCTCCGCATTGCAAGGTGCAATTCTGAAATTTTTTGCTTTTTCCTGCTCCTCTTAGTATGATAAAGAAGATTCAAAGAGAGTGAGATGCCAGCTCCTTTCATTCAGTCAGTAGCTTCAAACATTTCTGGTATATGAATAACATGATGTTTTTCAATGGCAAAAATCAATGAATATTGTAAATGCACAAACAGTAATTTCTCCGCATTGCAAGGTGCAATTCTGAAATTTTTTGCTTTTTCCTGCTCCTCTTAGCATGATAAAGAAGATTCAAAGAGAGTGAGATGCCAGCTCCTTTCATTCAGTCAGTAGCTTCAATCATTTCTGGTATATGAATAACATGATGTTTTTCAATGGCAAAAATTAATGAATATTGTAAATGCACAAACAGTAATATCTCCGCATTGCAAGGTGCAATTCTGAAATTTTTTGCTTTTTCCTGCTCCTCTTAGCATGATAAAGAAGATTCAAAGAGAGTGAGATGCCAGCTCCTTTCATTCAGTCAGTAGCTTCAATCATTTCTGGACGTTTTTCAATGGCAAAAATCAATGAATATTGTAAATGCACAAACAGTAATTTCTCCGCATTGAAGGTGCAATTCTGAAATTTTTTGCTTTTTCCTGCTCCTCTTAGCATGGTAAAGAAGACTCAAAGAGAGTGAGATGCCAGCTCCTTTCATTCAGTCAGTAGCTTCAATCATTTCTGGACGTTTTTCAACGGCAAAAATCAATGAATATTGTAGATGCACAAACAGTAATTTCTCCGCATTGCAAGGTGCAATTCTGAAATTTTTTGCTTTTTCCTGCTCCTCTTAGCATGATAAAGAAGATTCAAAGAGACTGAGATGCCAGCTCCTTTCATTCAGTCAGTAGCTTCAATCATTTCTGGACGTTTTTCAATGGCAAAAATCAATGAATATTGTAAATGCACAAACAGTAATTTCTCCGCATTGCAAGGTGCAATTCTGAAATTTTTTGCTTTTTCCTGCTCCTCTTAGCATGATAAAGAAGATTCAAAGAGAGTGAGATGCCAGCTCCTTTCATTCAGTCAGTAGCTTCAATCATTTCTGGATGTTTTTCAATGGCAAAAATCAATGAATATTGTAAATGCACAAACAGTAATTTCTCCGCATTGCAAGGTGCAATTCTGAAATTTTTTGCTTTTTCCTGCTCCTCTTAGCATGATAAAGAAGATTCAAAGAGAGTGAGATGCCAGCTCCTTTCATTCAGTCAGTAGCTTCAAACATTTCTGGTATATGAAAAACATGTTTTTCAATGGCAAAAATCAATGAATATTGTAAATGCACAAACAGTAATATCTCCACATTGCACGGTGCAATTCTGAAATTTTTAGCTTTTTCCTGTTAATCCTAGCATGATAAAGAAGATTCAAAGAGAGTGAGATGCCAGCTCCTTTCATTCAGTCAGTAGCTTCAAACATTTCTGGTATATGAAAAACATGTTTTTCAATGGCAAAAATCAATGAATATTGTAAATGCACAAACAGTAATATCTCCACATTGCAAGGTGCAATTCTGAAATTTTTTGCTTTTTCCTGCTAATCCTAGCATGATAAAGAAGATTCAAAGAGAGTGAGATGCCAGCTCCTTTCATTCAGTCAGTAGCTTCAAACATTTCTGGTATATGAAAAACGTGTTTTTCAATGGCAAAAATCAATGAATATTGTAAATGCACAAACAGTAATATCTCCACATTGCACGGTGCAATTATGAAATTTTTAGCTTTTTCCTGTTAATCCTAGCATGATAAAGAAGATTCAAAGAGAGTGAGATGCCAGCTCCTTTCATTCAGTCAGTAGCTTCAAACATTTCTGGTATATGAAAAACATGTTTTTCAATGGCAAAAATCAATGAATATTGTAAATGCACAAACAGTAATATCTCCACATTGCAAGGTGCAATTCTGAAATTTTTTGCTTTTTCCTGCTAATCCTAGCATGATAAAGAAGATTCAAAGAGAGTGAGATGCCAGCTCCTTTCATTCAGTCAGTAGCTTCAAACATTTCTGGTATATGAAAAACATGTTTTTCAATGGCAAAAATCAATGAATATTGTAAATGCACAAACAGTAATATCTCAACATTGCACGGTGCAATTCTGAAATTTTTAGCTTTTTCCTGTTAATCCTAGCATGATAAAGAAGATTCAAAGAGAGTGAGATGCCAGCTCCTTTCATTCAGTCAGTAGCCTCAAACATTTCTGGTATATGAAAAACATGTTTTTCAATGGCAAAAATCAATGAATATTGTAAATGCACAAACAGTAATATCTCCACATTGCAAGGTGCAATTCTGAAATTTTTTGCTTTTTCCTGTTAATCCTAGCATGATAAAGAAGATTCAAAGAGAGTGAGATGCCAGCTCCTTTCATTCAGTCAGTAGCTTCAAACATTTCTGGTATATGAAAAACATGTTTTTCAATGGCAAAAATCAATGAATATTGTAAATGCACAAACAGTAATATCTCCACATTGCAAGGTGCAATTCTGAAATTTTTTGCTTTTTCCTGCTAATCCTAGCATGATAAAGAAGATTCAAAGAGAGTGAGATGCCAGCTCCTTTCATTCAGTCAGTAGCTTCAAACATTTCTGGTATATGAAAAACATGTTTTTCAATGGCAAAAATCAATGAATATTGTAAATGCACAAACAGTAATATCTCCACATTGCACGGTGCAATTATGAAATTTTTAGCTTTTTCCTGTTAATCCTAGCATGATAAAGAAGATTCAAAGAGAGTGAGATGCCAGCTCCTTTCATTCAGTCAGTAGCTTCAAACATTTCTGGTATATGAAAAACATGTTTTTCAATGGCAAAAATCAATGAATATTGTAAATGCACAAACAGTAATATCTCCACATTGCAAGGTGCAATTCTGAAATTTTTTGCTTTTTCCTGCTAATCCTAGCATGATAAAGAAGATTCAAAGAGAGTGAGATGCCAGCTCCTTTCATTCAGTCAGTAGCTTCAAACATTTCTGGTATATGAAAAACATGTTTTTCAATGGCAAAAATCAATGAATATTGTAAATGCACAAACAGTAATATCTCAACATTGCACGGTGCAATTCTGAAATTTTTAGCTTTTTCCTGTTAATCCTAGCATGATAAAGAAGATTCAAAGAGAGTGAGATGCCAGCTCCTTTCATTCAGTCAGTAGCCTCAAACATTTCTGGTATATGAAAAACATGTTTTTCAATGGCAAAAATCAATGAATATTGTAAATGCACAAACAGTAATATCTCCACATTGCAAGGTGCAATTCTGAAATTTTTTGCTTTTTCCTGTTAATCCTAGCATGATAAAGAAGATTCAAAGAGAGTGAGATGCCAGCTCCTTTCATTCAGTCAGTAGCTTCAAACATTTCTGGTATATGAAAAACATGTTTTTCAATGGCAAAAATCAATGAATATTGTAAATGCACAAACAGTAATATCTCCACATTGCAAGGTGCAATTCTGAAATTTTTTGCTTTTTCCTGCTAATCCTAGCATGATAAAGAAGATTCAAAGAGAGTGAGATGCCAGCTCCTTTCATTCAGTCAGTAGCTTCAAACATTTCTGGTATATGAAAAACATGTTTTTCAATGGCAAAAATCAATGAATATTGTAAATGCACAAACAGTAATATCTCCACATTGCACGGTGCAATTATGAAATTTTTAGCTTTTTCCTGTTAATCCTAGCATGATAAAGAAGATTCAAAGAGAGTGAGATGCCAGCTCCTTTCATTCAGTCAGTAGCTTCAAACATTTCTGGTATATGAAAAACATGTTTTTCAATGGCAAAAATCAATGAATATTGTAAATGCACAAACAGTAATATCTCCACATTGCAAGGTGCAATTCTGAAATTTTTTGCTTTTTCCTGCTAATCCTAGCATGATAAAGAAGATTCAAAGAGAGTGAGATGCCAGCTCCTTTCATTCAGTCAGTAGCTTCAAACATTTCTGGTATATGAAAAACATGTTTTTCAATGGCAAAAATCAATGAATATTGTAAATGCACAAACAGTAATATCTCAACATTGCACGGTGCAATTCTGAAATTTTTAGCTTTTTCCTGTTAATCCTAGCATGATAAAGAAGATTCAAAGAGAGTGAGATGCCAGCTCCTTTCATTCAGTCAGTAGCCTCAAACATTTCTGGTATATGAAAAACATGTTTTTCAATGGCAAAAATCAATGAATATTGTAAATGCACAAACAGTAATATCTCCACATTGCAAGGTGCAATTCTGAAATTTTTTGCTTTTTCCTGTTAATCCTAGCATGATAAAGAAGATTCAAAGAGAGTGAGATGCCAGCTCCTTTCATTCAGTCAGTAGCTTCAAACATTTCTGGTATATGAAAAACATGTTTTTCAATGGCAAAAATCAATGAATATTGTAAATGCACAAACAGTAATATCTCCACATTGCAAGGTGCAATTCTGAAATTTTTTGCTTTTTCCTGCTAATCCTAGCATGATAAAGAAGATTCAAAGAGAGTGAGATGCCAGCTCCTTTCATTCAGTCAGTAGCTTCAAACATTTCTGGTATATGAAAAACATGTTTTTCAATGGCAAAAATCAATGAATATTGTAAATGCACAAACAGTAATATCTCCACATTGCACGGTGCAATTATGAAATTTTTAGCTTTTTCCTGTTAATCCTAGCATGATAAAGAAGATTCAAAGAGAGTGAGATGCCAGCTCCTTTCATTCAGTCAGTAGCTTCAAACATTTCTGGTATATGAAAAACATGTTTTTCAATGGCAAAAATCAATGAATATTGTAAATGCACAAACAGTAATATCTCCACATTGCAAGGTGCAATTCTGAAATTTTTTGCTTTTTCCTGCTAATCCTAGCATGATAAAGAAGATTCAAAGAGAGTGAGATGCCAGCTCCTTTCATTCAGTCAGTAGCTTCAAACATTTCTGGTATATGAAAAACATGTTTTTCAATGGCAAAAATCAATGAATATTGTAAATGCACAAACAGTAATATCTCAACATTGCACGGTGCAATTCTGAAATTTTTAGCTTTTTCCTGTTAATCCTAGCATGATAAAGAAGATTCAAAGAGAGTGAGATGCCAGCTCCTTTCATTCAGTCAGTAGCCTCAAACATTTCTGGTATATGAAAAACATGTTTTTCAATGGCAAAAATCAATGAATATTGTAAATGCACAAACAGTAATATCTCCACATTGCAAGGTGCAATTCTGAAATTTTTTGCTTTTTCCTGTTAATCCTAGCATGATAAAGAAGATTCAAAGAGAGTGAGATGCCAGCTCCTTTCATTCAGTCAGTAGCTTCAAACATTTCTGGTATATGAAAAACATGTTTTTCAATGGCAAAAATCAATGAATATTGTAAATGCACAAACAGTAATATCTCCACATTGCAAGGTGCAATTCTGAAATTTTTTGCTTTTTCCTGCTAATCCTAGCATGATAAAGAAGATTCAAAGAGAGTGAGATGCCAGCTCCTTTCATTCAGTCAGTAGCTTCAAACATTTCTGGTATATGAAAAACATGTTTTTCAATGGCAAAAATCAATGAATATTGTAAATGCACAAACAGTAATATCTCCACATTGCACGGTGCAATTCTGAAATTTTTAGCTTTTTCCTGTTAATCCTAGCATGATAAAGAAGATTCAAAGAGAGTGAGATGCCAGCTCCTTTCATTCAGTCAGTAGCTTCAAACATTTCTGGTATATGAAAAACATGTTTTTCAATGGCAAAAATCAATGAATATTGTAAATGCACAAACAGTAATATCTCCACATTGCAAGGTGCAATTCTGAAATTTTTTGCTTTTTCCTGCTAATCCTAGCATGATAAAGAAGATTCAAAGAGAGTGAGATGCCAGCTCCTTTCATTCATTCAGTAGCTTCAAACATTTCTGGTATATGAAAAACATGTTTTTCAATGGCAAAAATCAATGAATATTGTAAATGCACAAACAGTAATATCTCCACATTGCACGGTGCAATTATGAAATTTTTAGCTTTTTCCTGTTAATCCTAGCATGATAAAGAAGATTCAAAGAGAGTGAGATGCCAGCTCCTTTCATTCAGTCAGTAGCTTCAAACATTTCTGGTATATGAAAAACATGTTTTTCAATGGCAAAAATCAATGAATATTGTAAATGCACAAACAGTAATATCTCCACATTGCACGGTGCAATTCTGAAATTTTTAGCTTTTTCCTGTTAATCCTAGCATGATAAAGAAGATTCAAAGAGAGTGAGATGCCAGCTCCTTTCATTCAGTCAGTAGCTTCAAACATTTCTGGTATATGAAAAACATGTTTTTCAATGGCAAAAATCAATGAATATTGTAAATGCACAAACAGTAATATCTCCACATTGCAAGGTGCAATTCTGAAATTTTTTGCTTTTTCCTGCTAATCCTAGCATGATAAAGAAGATTCAAAGAGAGTGAGATGCCAGCTCCTTTCATTCAGTCAGTAGCTTCAAACATTTCTGGTATATGAAAAACATGTTTTTCAATGGCAAAAATCAATGAATATTGTAAATGCACAAACAGTAATATCTCCACATTGCACGGTGCAATTCTGAAATTTTTAGCTTTTTCCTGTTAATCCTAGCATGATAAAGAAGATTCAAAGAGAGTGAGATGCCAGCTCCTTTCATTCAGTCAGTAGCTTCAAACATTTCTGGTATATGAAAAACATGTTTTTCAATGGCAAAAATCAATGAATATTGTAAATGCACAAACAGTAATATCTCCACATTGCAAGGTGCAATTCTGAAATTTTTTGCTTTTTCCTGCTAATCCTAGCATGATAAAGAAGATTCAAAGAGAGTGAGATGCCAGCTCCTTTCATTCAGTCAGTAGCTTCAAACATTTCTGGTATATGAAAAACATGTTTTTCAATGGCAAAAATCAATGAATATTGTAAATGCACAAACAGTAATATCTCCACATTGCACGGTGCAATTCTGAAATTTTTAGCTTTTTCCTGTTAATCCTAGCATGATAAAGAAGATTCAAAGAGAGTGAGATGCCAGCTCCTTTCATTCAGTCAGTAGCTTCAAACATTTCTGGTATATGAAAAACATGTTTTTCAATGGCAAAAATCAATGAATATTGTAAATGCACAAACAGTAATATCTCCACATTGCAAGGTGCAATTCTGAAATTTTTTGCTTTTTCCTGCTAATCCTAGCATGATAAAGAAGATTCAAAGAGAGTGAGATGCCAGCTCCTTTCATTCAGTCAGTAGCTTCAAACATTTCTGGTATATGAATAACATGATGTTTTTCAATGGCAAAAATCAATGAATATTGTAAATGCACAAACAGTAATTTCTCCGCATTGCAAGGTGCAATTCTGAAATTTTTGCTTTTTCCTGCTCCTCTTAGCATGATAAAGAAGATTCAAAGAGAGTGAGATGCCAGCTCCTTTCATTCAGTCAGTAGCTTCAATCATTTCTGGACGTTTTTCAATGGCAAAAATCAATGAATATTGTAAATGCACAAACAGTAATTTCTCCGCATTGCAAGGTGCAATTCTGAAATTTTTTGCTTTTTCCTGCTCCTCTTAGCATGATAAAGAAGATTCAAAGAGAGTGAGATGCCAGCTCCTTTCATTCAGTCAGTAGCTTCAATCATTTCTGGACGTTTTTCAATGGCAAAAATCAATGAATATTGTAAATGCACAAACAGTAATTTCTCCGCATTGCAAGGTGCAATTCTGAAATTTTTTGCTTTTTCCTGCTCCTCTTAGTATGATAAAGAAGATTCAAAGAGAGTGAGATGCCAGCTCCTTTCATTCAGTCAGTAGCTTCAAACATTTCTGGTATATGAATAACATGATGTTTTTCAATGGCAAAAATCAATGAATATTGTAAATGCACAAACAGTAATTTCTCCGCATTGCAAGGTGCAATTCTGAAATTTTTTGCTTTTTCCTGCTCCTCTTAGCATGATAAAGAAGATTCAAAGAGAGTGAGATGCCAGCTCCTTTCATTCAGTCAGTAGCTTCAATCATTTCTGGTATATGAATAACATGATGTTTTTCAATGGCAAAAATTAATGAATATTGTAAATGCACAAACAGTAATATCTCCGCATTGCAAGGTGCAATTCTGAAATTTTTTGCTTTTTCCTGCTCCTCTTAGCATGATAAAGAAGATTCAAAGAGAGTGAGATGCCAGCTCCTTTCATTCAGTCAGTAGCTTCAATCATTTCTGGACGTTTTTCAATGGCAAAAATCAATGAATATTGTAAATGCACAAACAGTAATTTCTCCGCTTTGAAGGTGCAATTCTGAAATTTTTTGCTTTTTCCTGCTCCTCTTAGCAAGATAAAGAAGATTCAAAGAGAGTGAGATGCCAGCTCCTTTCATTCAGTCAGTAGCTTCAAACATTTCTGGTATATGAATAACATGATGTTTTTCAATGGCAAAAATCAATGAATATTGTAAATGCACAAACAGTAATTTCTCCGCATTGCAAGGTGCAATTCTGAAATTTTTTGCTTTTTCCTGCTCCTCTTAGCATGATAAAGAAGATTCAGAGAGTGAGATGAGAGCTCCTTTCATTCAGTCAGTAGCTTCAATCATTTCTGGACGTTTTTCAATGGCAAAAATCAATGAATATTGTAAATGCACAAACAGTAATTTCTCCGCATTGCAAGGTGCAATTCTGAAATGTTTTGCTTTTTCCTGCTCCTCTTAGCATGATAAAGAAGATTCAGAGAGTGAGATGCCAGCTCCTTTCATTCAGTCAGTAGCTTCAATCATTTCTGGACGTTTTTCAATGGCAAAAATCAATGAATATTGTAAATGCACAAACAGTAATTTCTCCGCATTGCAAGGTGCAATTCTGAAATTTTTTGCTTTTTCCTGCTCCTCTTAGCATGATAAAGAAGATTCAAAGAGAGTGATATGCCAGCTCCTTTCATTCAGTCAGTAGCTTCAATCATTTCTGGTATATGAATAACATGATGTTTTTCAATGGCAAAAATCAATGAATATTGTAAATGCACAAACAGTAATTTCTCCGCATTGCAAGGTGCAATTCTGAAATTTTTTGCTTTTTCCTGCTCCTCTTAGCATGATAAAGAAGATTCAAAGAGAGTGAGATGCCAGCTCCTTTCATTCAGTCAGTAGCTTCAATCATTTCTGGACGTTTTTCAATGGCAAAAATCAATGAATATTGTAAATGCACAAACAGTAATTTCTCCGCATTGCAAGGTGCAATTCTGAAATTTTTTGCTTTTTCCTGCTCCTCTTAGTATGATAAAGAAGATTCAAAGAGAGTGAGATGCCAGCTCCTTTCATTCAGTCAGTAGCTTCAAACATTTCTGGTATATGAATAACATGATGTTTTTCAATGGCAAAAATCAATGAATATTGTAAATGCACAAACAGTAATTTCTCCGCATTGCAAGGTGCAATTCTGAAATTTTTTGCTTTTTCCTGCTCCTCTTAGCATGATAAAGAAGATTCAAAGAGAGTGAGATGCCAGCTCCTTTCATTCAGTCAGTAGCTTCAATCATTTCTGGTATATGAATAACATGATGTTTTTCAATGGCAAAAATTAATGAATATTGTAAATGCACAAACAGTAATATCTCCGCATTGCAAGGTGCAATTCTGAAATTTTTTGCTTTTTCCTGCTCCTCTTAGCATGATAAAGAAGATTCAAAGAGAGTGAGATGCCAGCTCCTTTCATTTAGTCAGTAGCTTCAATCATTTCTGGACGTTTTTCAATGGCAAAAATCAATGAATATTGTAAATGCACAAACAGTAATTTCTCCGCATTGAAGGTGCAATTCTGAAATTTTTTGCTTTTTCCTGCTCCTCTTAGCATGATAAAGAAGATTCAAAGAGAGTGAGATGCCAGCTCCTTTCATTCAGTCAGTAGCTTCAAACATTTCTGGTATATGAATAACATGATGTTTTTCAATGGCAAAAATTAATGAATATTGTAAATGCACAAACAGTAATATCTCCGCATTGCAAGGTGCAATTCTGAAATTTTTTGCTTTTTCCTGCTCCTCTTAGCATGATAAAGAAGATTCAAAGAGAGTGAGATGCCAGCTCCTTTCATTCAGTCAGTAGCTTCAATCATTTCTGGACGTTTTTCAATGGCAAAAATCAATGAATATTGTAAATGCACAAACAGTAATTTCTCCGCTTTGAAGGTGCAATTCTGAAATTTTTTGCTTTTTCCTGCTCCTCTTAGCAAGATAAAGAAGATTCAAAGAGAGTGAGATGCCAGCTCCTTTCATTCAGTCAGTAGCTTCAAACATTTCTGGTATATGAATAACATGATGTTTTTCAATGGCAAAAATCAATGAATATTGTAAATGCACAAACAGTAATTTCTCCGCATTGCAAGGTGCAATTCTGAAATTTTTTGCTTTTTCCTGCTCCTCTTAGCATGATAAAGAAGATTCAGAGAGTGAGATGAGAGCTCCTTTCATTCAGTCAGTAGCTTCAATCATTTCTGGACGTTTTTCAATGGCAAAAATCAATGAATATTGTAAATGCACAAACAGTAATTTCTCCGCATTGCAAGGTGCAATTCTGAAATGTTTTGCTTTTTCCTGCTCCTCTTAGCATGATAAAGAAGATTCAGAGAGTGAGATGCCAGCTCCTTTCATTCAGTCAGTAGCTTCAATCATTTCTGGACGTTTTTCAATGGCAAAAATCAATGAATATTGTAAATGCACAAACAGTAATTTCTCCGCATTGCAAGGTGCAATTCTGAAATTTTTTGCTTTTTCCTGCTCCTCTTAGCATGATAAAGAAGATTCAAAGAGAGTGATATGCCAGCTCCTTTCATTCAGTCAGTAGCTTCAATCATTTCTGGTATATGAATAACATGATGTTTTTCAATGGCAAAAATCAATGAATATTGTAAATGCACAAACAGTAATTTCTCCGCATTGCAAGGTGCAATTCTGAAATTTTTTGCTTTTTCCTGCTCCTCTTAGCATGATAAAGAAGATTCAAAGAGAGTGAGATGCCAGCTCCTTTCATTCAGTCAGTAGCTTCAATCATTTCTGGACGTTTTTCAATGGCAAAAATCAATGAATATTGTAAATGCACAAACAGTAATTTCTCCGCATTGCAAGGTGCAATTCTGAAATTTTTTGCTTTTTCCTGCTCCTCTTAGTATGATAAAGAAGATTCAAAGAGAGTGAGATGCCAGCTCCTTTCATTCAGTCAGTAGCTTCAAACATTTCTGGTATATGAATAACATGATGTTTTTCAATGGCAAAAATCAATGAATATTGTAAATGCACAAACAGTAATTTCTCCGCATTGCAAGGTGCAATTCTGAAATTTTTTGCTTTTTCCTGCTCCTCTTAGCATGATAAAGAAGATTCAAAGAGAGTGAGATGCCAGCTCCTTTCATTCAGTCAGTAGCTTCAATCATTTCTGGTATATGAATAACATGATGTTTTTCAATGGCAAAAATTAATGAATATTGTAAATGCACAAACAGTAATTCCTCCGCATTGCAAGGTGCAATTCTGAAATTTTTTGCTTTTTCCTGCTCCTCTTAGCATGATAAAGAAGATTCAAAGAGAGTGAGATGCCAGCTCCTTTCATTCAGTCAGTAGCTTCAATCATTTCTGGTATATGAATAACATGATGTTTTTCAATGGCAAAAATTAATGAATATTGTAAATGCACAAACAGTAATATCTCCGCATTGCAAGGTGCAATTCTGAAATTTTTTGCTTTTTCCTGCTCCTCTTAGCATGATAAAGAAGATTCAAAGAGAGTGAGATGCCAGCTCCTTTCATTTAGTCAGTAGCTTCAATCATTTCTGGACGTTTTTCAATGGCAAAAATCAATGAATATTGTAAATGCACAAACAGTAATTTCTCCGCATTGAAGGTGCAATTCTGAAATTTTTTGCTTTTTCCTGCTCCTCTTAGCATGATAAAGAAGATTCAAAGAGAGTGAGATGCCAGCTCCTTTCATTCAGTCAGTAGCTTCAAACATTTCTGGTATATGAATAACATGATGTTTTTCAATGGCAAAAATCAATGAATATTGTAAATGCACAAACAGTAATTTCTCCGCATTGCAAGGTGCAATTCTGAAATTTTTTGCTTTTTCCTGCTCCTCTTAGCATGATAAAGAAGATTCAAAGAGAGTGAGATGAGAGCTCCTTTCATTCAGTCAGTAGCTTCAATCATTTCTGGACGTTTTTCAATGGCAAAAATCAATGAATATTGTAAATGCACAAACAGTAATTTCTCCGCATTGCAAGGTGCAATTCTGAAATGTTTTGCTTTTTCCTGCTAATCCTAGCATGATAAAGAAGATTCAAAGAGAGTGAGATGCCAGCTCCTTTCATTCAGTCAGTAGCTTCAAACATTTCTGGTATATGAAAAACATGTTTTTCAATGGCAAAAATCAATGAATATTGTAAATGCACAAACAGTAATATCTCCACATTGCACGGTGCAATTCTGAAATTTTTAGCTTTTTCCTGTTAATCCTAGCATGATAAAGAAGATTCAAAGAGAGTGAGATGCCAGCTCCTTTCATTCAGTCAGTAGCTTCAAACATTTCTGGTATATGAAAAACATGTTTTTCAATGGCAAAAATCAATGAATATTGTAAATGCACAAACAGTAATATCTCCACATTGCAAGGTGCAATTCTGAAATTTTTTGCTTTTTCCTGCTAATCCTAGCATGATAAAGAAGATTCAAAGAGAGTGAGATGCCAGCTCCTTTCATTCAGTCAGTAGCTTCAAACATTTCTGGTATATGAAAAACATGTTTTTCAATGGCAAAAATCAATGAATATTGTAAATGCACAAACAGTAATATCTCCACATTGCACGGTGCAATTCTGAAATTTTTAGCTTTTTCCTGTTAATCCTAGCATGATAAAGAAGATTCAAAGAGAGTGAGATGCCAGCTCCTTTCATTCAGTCAGTAGCTTCAAACATTTCTGGTATATGAAAAACATGTTTTTCAATGGCAAAAATCAATGAATATTGTAAATGCACAAACAGTAATATCTCCACATTGCAAGGTGCAATTCTGAAATTTTTTGCTTTTTCCTGCTAATCCTAGCATGATAAAGAAGATTCAAAGAGAGTGAGATGCCAGCTCCTTTCATTCAGTCAGTAGCTTCAAACATTTCTGGTATATGAATAACATGATGTTTTTCAATGGCAAAAATCAATGAATATTGTAAATGCGCAAACAGTAATTTCTCCGCATTGCAAGGTGCAATTCTGAAATTTTTGCTTTTTCCTGCTCCTCTTAGCATGATAAAGAAGATTCAAAGAGAGTGAGATGCCAGCTCCTTTCATTCAGTCAGTAGCTTCAATCATTTCTGGACGTTTTTCAATGGCAAAAATCAATGAATATTGTAAATGCACAAACAGTAATTTCTCCGCATTGCAAGGTGCAATTCTGAAATTTTTTGCTTTTTCCTGCTCCTCTTAGCATGATAAAGAAGATTCAAAGAGAGTGAGATGCCAGCTCCTTTCATTCAGTCAGTAGCTTCAATCATTTCTGGACGTTTTTCAATGGCAAAAATCAATGAATATTGTAAATGCACAAACAGTAATTTCTCCGCATTGCAAGGTGCAATACTGAAATTTTTTGCTTTTTCCTGCTCCTCTTAGTATGATAAAGAAGATTCAAAGAGAGTGAGATGCCAGCTCCTTTCATTCAGTCAGTAGCTTCAAACATTTCTGGTATATGAATAACATGATGTTTTTCAATGGCAAAAATCAATGAATATTGTAAATGCACAAACAGTAATTTCTCCGCATTGCAAGGTGCAATTCTGAAATTTTTTGCTTTTTCCTGCTCCTCTTAGCATGATAAAGAAGATTCAAAGAGAGTGAGATGCCAGCTCCTTTCATTCAGTCAGTAGCTTCAATCATTTCTGGTATATGAATAACATGATGTTTTTCAATGGCAAAAATTAATGAATATTGTAAATGCACAAACAGTAATATCTCCGCATTGCAAGGTGCAATTCTGAAATTTTTTGCTTTTTCCTGCTCCTCTTAGCATGATAAAGAAGATTCAAAGAGAGTGAGATGCCAGCTCCTTTCATTCAGTCAGTAGCTTCAATCATTTCTGGACGTTTTTCAATGGCAAAAATCAATGAATATTGTAAATGCACAAACAGTAATTTCTCCGCTTTGAAGGTGCAATTCTGAAATTTTTTGCTTTTTCCTGCTCCTCTTAGCAAGATAAAGAAGATTCAAAGAGAGTGAGATGCCAGCTCCTTTCATTCAGTCAGTAGCTTCAAACATTTCTGGTATATGAATAACATGATGTTTTTCAATGGCAAAAATCAATGAATATTGTAAATGCACAAACAGTAATTTCTCCGCATTGCAAGGTGCAATTCTGAAATTTTTTGCTTTTTCCTGCTCCTCTTAGCATGATAAAGAAGATTCAGAGAGTGAGATGAGAGCTCCTTTCATTCAGTCAGTAGCTTCAATCATTTCTGGACGTTTTTCAATGGCAAAAATCAATGAATATTGTAAATGCACAAACAGTAATTTCTCCGCATTGCAAGGTGCAATTCTGAAATGTTTTGCTTTTTCCTGCTCCTCTTAGCATGATAAAGAAGATTCAGAGAGTGAGATGCCAGCTCCTTTCATTCAGTCAGTAGCTTCAATCATTTCTGGACGTTTTTCAATGGCAAAAATCAATGAATATTGTAAATGCACAAACAGTAATTTCTCCGCATTGCAAGGTGCAATTCTGAAATTTTTTGCTTTTTCCTGCTCCTCTTAGCATGATAAAGAAGATTCAAAGAGAGTGATATGCCAGCTCCTTTCATTCAGTCAGTAGCTTCAATCATTTCTGGTATATGAATAACATGATGTTTTTCAATGGCAAAAATCAATGAATATTGTAAATGCACAAACAGTAATTTCTCCGCATTGCAAGGTGCAATTCTGAAATTTTTTGCTTTTTCCTGCTCCTCTTAGCATGATAAAGAAGATTCAAAGAGAGTGAGATGCCAGCTCCTTTCATTCAGTCAGTAGCTTCAATCATTTCTGGACGTTTTTCAATGGCAAAAATCAATGAATATTGTAAATGCACAAACAGTAATTTCTCCGCATTGCAAGGTGCAATTCTGAAATTTTTTGCTTTTTCCTGCTCCTCTTAGTATGATAAAGAAGATTCAAAGAGAGTGAGATGCCAGCTCCTTTCATTCAGTCAGTAGCTTCAAACATTTCTGGTATATGAATAACATGATGTTTTTCAATGGCAAAAATCAATGAATATTGTAAATGCACAAACAGTAATTTCTCCGCATTGCAAGGTGCAATTCTGAAATTTTTTGCTTTTTCCTGCTCCTCTTAGCATGATAAAGAAGATTCAAAGAGAGTGAGATGCCAGCTCCTTTCATTCAGTCAGTAGCTTCAATCATTTCTGGTATATGAATAACATGATGTTTTTCAATGGCAAAAATTAATGAATATTGTAAATGCACAAACAGTAATATCTCCGCATTGCAAGGTGCAATTCTGAAATTTTTTGCTTTTTCCTGCTCCTCTTAGCATGATAAAGAAGATTCAAAGAGAGTGAGATGCCAGCTCCTTTCATTTAGTCAGTAGCTTCAATCATTTCTGGACGTTTTTCAATGGCAAAAATCAATGAATATTGTAAATGCACAAACAGTAATTTCTCCGCATTGAAGGTGCAATTCTGAAATTTTTTGCTTTTTCCTGCTCCTCTTAGCATGATAAAGAAGATTCAAAGAGAGTGAGATGCCAGCTCCTTTCATTCAGTCAGTAGCTTCAAACATTTCTGGTATATGAATAACATGATGTTTTTCAATGGCAAAAATCAATGAATATTGTAAATGCACAAACAGTAATTTCTCCGCATTGCAAGGTGCAATTCTGAAATTTTTTGCTTTTTCCTGCTCCTCTTAGCATGATAAAGAAGATTCAAAGAGAGTGAGATGAGAGCTCCTTTCATTCAGTCAGTAGCTTCAATCATTTCTGGACGTTTTTCAATGGCAAAAATCAATGAATATTGTAAATGCACAAACAGTAATTTCTCCGCATTGCAAGGTGCAATTCTGAAATGTTTTGCTTTTTCCTGCTCCTCTTAGCATGATAAAGAAGATTCAGAGAGTGAGATGCCAGCTCCTTTCATTCAGTCAGTAGCTTCAATCATTTCTGGACGTTTTTCAATGGCAAAAATCAATGAATATTGTAAATGCACAAACAGTAATTTCTCCGCATTGCAAGGTGCAATTCTGAAATTTTTTGCTTTTTCCTGCTCCTCTTAGCATGATAAAGAAGATTCAAAGAGAGTGATATGCCAGCTCCTTTCATTCAGTCAGTAGCTTCAATCATTTCTGGTATATGAATAACATGATGTTTTTCAATGGCAAAAATCAATGAATATTGTAAATGCACAAACAGTAATTTCTCCGCATTGCAAGGTGCAATTCTGAAATTTTTTGCTTTTTCCTGCTCCTCTTAGCATGATAAAGAAGATTCAAAGAGAGTGAGATGCCAGCTCCTTTCATTCAGTCAGTAGCTTCAATCATTTCTGGACGTTTTTCAATGGCAAAAATCAATGAATATTGTAAATGCACAAACAGTAATTTCTCCGCATTGCAAGGTGCAATTCTGAAATTTTTTGCTTTTTCCTGCTCCTCTTAGCATGGTAAAGAAGACTCAAAGAGAGTGAGATGCCAGCTCCTTTCATTCAGTCAGTAGCTTCAATCATTTCTGGACGTTTTTCAACGGCAAAAATCAATGAATATTGTAGATGCACAAACAGTAATTTCTCCGCATTGCAAGGTGCAATTCTGAAATTTTTTGCTTTTTCCTGCTCCTCTTAGCATGATAAAGAAGATTCAAAGAGACTGAGATGCCAGCTCCTTTCATTCAGTCAGTAGCTTCAATCATTTCTGGACGTTTTTCAATGGCAAAAATCAATGAATATTGTAAATGCACAAACAGTAATTTCTCCGCATTGCAAGGTGCAATTCTGAAATTTTTTGCTTTTTCCTGCTCCTCTTAGCATGATAAAGAAGATTCAAAGAGAGTGAGATGCCAGCTCCTTTCATTCAGTCAGTAGCTTCAATCATTTCTGGATGTTTTTCAATGGCAAAAATCAATGAATATTGTAAATGCACAAACAGTAATTTCTCCGCATTGCAAGGTGCAATTCTGAAATTTTTTGCTTTTTCCTGCTCCTCTTAGCATGATAAAGAAGATTCAAAGAGAGTGAGATGCCAGCTCCTTTCATTCAGTCAGTAGCTTCAAACATTTCTGGTATATGAAAAACATGTTTTTCAATGGCAAAAATCAATGAATATTGTAAATGCACAAACAGTAATATCTCCACATTGCACGGTGCAATTCTGAAATTTTTAGCTTTTTCCTGTTAATCCTAGCATGATAAAGAAGATTCAAAGAGAGTGAGATGCCAGCTCCTTTCATTCAGTCAGTAGCTTCAAACATTTCTGGTATATGAAAAACATGTTTTTCAATGGCAAAAATCAATGAATATTGTAAATGCACAAACAGTAATATCTCCACATTGCAAGGTGCAATTCTGAAATTTTTTGCTTTTTCCTGCTAATCCTAGCATGATAAAGAAGATTCAAAGAGAGTGAGATGCCAGCTCCTTTCATTCAGTCAGTAGCTTCAAACATTTCTGGTATATGAAAAACATGTTTTTCAATGGCAAAAATCAATGAATATTGTAAATGCACAAACAGTAATATCTCCACATTGCACGGTGCAATTATGAAATTTTTAGCTTTTTCCTGTTAATCCTAGCATGATAAAGAAGATTCAAAGAGAGTGAGATGCCAGCTCCTTTCATTCAGTCAGTAGCTTCAAACATTTCTGGTATATGAAAAACATGTTTTTCAATGGCAAAAATCAATGAATATTGTAAATGCACAAACAGTAATATCTCCACATTGCAAGGTGCAATTCTGAAATTTTTTGCTTTTTCCTGCTAATCCTAGCATGATAAAGAAGATTCAAAGAGAGTGAGATGCCAGCTCCTTTCATTCAGTCAGTAGCTTCAATCATTTCTGGACGTTTTTCAATGGCAAAAATCAATGAATATTGTAAATGCACAAACAGTAATTTCTCCGCATTGCAAGGTGCAATTCTGAAATTTTTTGCTTTTTCCTGCTCCTCTTAGCATGATAAAGAAGATTCAAAGAGAGTGAGATGCCAGCTCCTTTCATTCAGTCAGTAGCTTCAATCATTTCTGGATGTTTTTCAATGGCAAAAATCAATGAATATTGTAAATGCACAAACAGTAATTTCTCCGCATTGCAAGGTGCAATTCTGAAATTTTTTGCTTTTTCCTGCTCCTCTTAGCATGATAAAGAAGATTCAAAGAGAGTGAGATGCCAGCTCCTTTCATTCAGTCAGTAGCTTCAAACATTTCTGGTATATGAAAAACATGTTTTTCAATGGCAAAAATCAATGAATATTGTAAATGCACAAACAGTAATATCTCCACATTGCAAGGTGCAATTCTGAAATTTTTTGCTTTTTCCTGCTAATCCTAGCATGATAAAGAAGATTCAAAGAGAGTGAGATGCCAGCTCCTTTCATTCAGTCAGTAGCTTCAAACATTTCTGGACGTTTTTCAATGGCAAAAATCAATGAATATTGTAAATGCACAAACAGTAATTTCTCCGCATTGCAAGGTGCAATTCTGAAATGTTTTGCTTTTTCCTGCTCCTCTTAGCATGATAAAGAAGATTCAGAGAGTGAGATGCCAGCTCCTTTCATTCAGTCAGTAGCTTCAATCATTTCTGGACGTTTTTCAATGGCAAAAATCAATGAATATTGTAAATGCACAAACAGTAATTTCTCCGCATTGCAAGGTGCAATTCTGAAATTTTTTGCTTTTTCCTGCTCCTCTTAGCATGATAAAGAAGATTCAAAGAGAGTGATATGCCAGCTCCTTTCATTCAGTCAGTAGCTTCAATCATTTCTGGTATATGAATAACATGATGTTTTTCAATGGCAAAAATCAATGAATATTGTAAATGCACAAACAGTAATTTCTCCGCATTGCAAGGTGCAATTCTGAAATTTTTTGCTTTTTCCTGCTCCTCTTAGCATGATAAAGAAGATTCAAAGAGAGTGAGATGCCAGCTCCTTTCATTCAGTCAGTAGCTTCAATCATTTCTGGACGTTTTTCAATGGCAAAAATCAATGAATATTGTAAATGCACAAACAGTAATTTCTCCGCATTGCAAGGTGCAATTCTGAAATTTTTTGCTTTTTCCTGCTCCTCTTAGCATGGTAAAGAAGACTCAAAGAGAGTGAGATGCCAGCTCCTTTCATTCAGTCAGTAGCTTCAATCATTTCTGGACGTTTTTCAACGGCAAAAATCAATGAATATTGTAGATGCACAAACAGTAATTTCTCCGCATTGCAAGGTGCAATTCTGAAATTTTTTGCTTTTTCCTGCTCCTCTTAGCATGATAAAGAAGATTCAAAGAGACTGAGATGCCAGCTCCTTTCATTCAGTCAGTAGCTTCAATCATTTCTGGACGTTTTTCAATGGCAAAAATCAATGAATATTGTAAATGCACAAACAGTAATTTCTCCGCATTGCAAGGTGCAATTCTGAAATTTTTTGCTTTTTCCTGCTCCTCTTAGCATGATAAAGAAGATTCAAAGAGAGTGATATGCCAGCTCCTTTCATTCAGTCAGTAGCTTCAATCATTTCTGGTATATGAATAACATGATGTTTTTCAATGGCAAAAATCAATGAATATTGTAAATGCACAAACAGTAATTTCTCCGCATTGCAAGGTGCAATTCTGAAATTTTTTGCTTTTTCCTGCTCCTCTTAGCATGATAAAGAAGATTCAAAGAGAGTGAGATGCCAGCTCCTTTCATTCAGTCAGTAGCTTCAATCATTTCTGGACGTTTTTCAATGGCAAAAATCAATGAATATTGTAAATGCACAAACAGTAATTTCTCCGCATTGCAAGGTGCAATTCTGAAATTTTTTGCTTTTTCCTGCTCCTCTTAGCATGGTAAAGAAGACTCAAAGAGAGTGAGATGCCAGCTCCTTTCATTCAGTCAGTAGCTTCAATCATTTCTGGACGTTTTTCAACGGCAAAAATCAATGAATATTGTAGATGCACAAACAGTAATTTCTCCGCATTGCAAGGTGCAATTCTGAAATTTTTTGCTTTTTCCTGCTCCTCTTAGCATGATAAAGAAGATTCAAAGAGACTGAGATGCCAGCTCCTTTCATTCAGTCAGTAGCTTCAATCATTTCTGGACGTTTTTCAATGGCAAAAATCAATGAATATTGTAAATGCACAAACAGTAATTTCTCCGCATTGCAAGGTGCAATTCTGAAATTTTTTGCTTTTTCCTGCTCCTCTTAGCATGATAAAGAAGATTCAAAGAGAGTGAGATGCCAGCTCCTTTCATTCAGTCAGTAGCTTCAATCATTTCTGGATGTTTTTCAATGGCAAAAATCAATGAATATTGTAAATGCACAAACAGTAATTTCTCCGCATTGCAAGGTGCAATTCTGAAATTTTTTGCTTTTTCCTGCTCCTCTTAGCATGATAAAGAAGATTCAAAGAGAGTGAGATGCCAGCTCCTTTCATTCAGTCAGTAGCTTCAAACATTTCTGGTATATGAAAAACATGTTTTTCAATGGCAAAAATCAATGAATATTGTAAATGCACAAACAGTAATATCTCCACATTGCACGGTGCAATTCTGAAATTTTTAGCTTTTTCCTGTTAATCCTAGCATGATAAAGAAGATTCAAAGAGAGTGAGATGCCAGCTCCTTTCATTCAGTCAGTAGCTTCAAACATTTCTGGTATATGAAAAACATGTTTTTCAATGGCAAAAATCAATGAATATTGTAAATGCACAAACAGTAATATCTCCACATTGCAAGGTGCAATTCTGAAATTTTTTGCTTTTTCCTGCTAATCCTAGCATGATAAAGAAGATTCAAAGAGAGTGAGATGCCAGCTCCTTTCATTCAGTCAGTAGCTTCAAACATTTCTGGTATATGAAAAACATGTTTTTCAATGGCAAAAATCAATGAATATTGTAAATGCACAAACAGTAATATCTCCACATTGCACGGTGCAATTATGAAATTTTTAGCTTTTTCCTGTTAATCCTAGCATGATAAAGAAGATTCAAAGAGAGTGAGATGCCAGCTCCTTTCATTCAGTCAGTAGCTTCAAACATTTCTGGTATATGAAAAACATGTTTTTCAATGGCAAAAATCAATGAATATTGTAAATGCACAAACAGTAATATCTCCACATTGCAAGGTGCAATTCTGAAATTTTTTGCTTTTTCCTGCTAATCCTAGCATGATAAAGAAGATTCAAAGAGAGTGAGATGCCAGCTCCTTTCATTCAGTCAGTAGCTTCAATCATTTCTGGACGTTTTTCAATGGCAAAAATCAATGAATATTGTAAATGCACAAACAGTAATTTCTCCGCATTGCAAGGTGCAATTCTGAAATTTTTTGCTTTTTCCTGCTCCTCTTAGCATGATAAAGAAGATTCAAAGAGAGTGAGATGCCAGCTCCTTTCATTCAGTCAGTAGCTTCAATCATTTCTGGATGTTTTTCAATGGCAAAAATCAATGAATATTGTAAATGCACAAACAGTAATTTCTCCGCATTGCAAGGTGCAATTCTGAAATTTTTTGCTTTTTCCTGCTCCTCTTAGCATGATAAAGAAGATTCAAAGAGAGTGAGATGCCAGCTCCTTTCATTCAGTCAGTAGCTTCAAACATTTCTGGTATATGAAAAACATGTTTTTCAATGGCAAAAATCAATGAATATTGTAAATGCACAAACAGTAATATCTCCACATTGCAAGGTGCAATTCTGAAATTTTTTGCTTTTTCCTGCTAATCCTAGCATGATAAAGAAGATTCAAAGAGAGTGAGATGCCAGCTCCTTTCATTCAGTCAGTAGCTTCAAACATTTCTGGACGTTTTTCAATGGCAAAAATCAATGAATATTGTAAATGCACAAACAGTAATTTCTCCGCATTGCAAGGTGCAATTCTGAAATGTTTTGCTTTTTCCTGCTCCTCTTAGCATGATAAAGAAGATTCAGAGAGTGAGATGCCAGCTCCTTTCATTCAGTCAGTAGCTTCAATCATTTCTGGACGTTTTTCAATGGCAAAAATCAATGAATATTGTAAATGCACAAACAGTAATTTCTCCGCATTGCAAGGTGCAATTCTGAAATTTTTTGCTTTTTCCTGCTCCTCCTAGCATGATAAAGAAGATTCAAAGAGAGTGATATGCCAGCTCCTTTCATTCAGTCAGTAGCTTCAATCATTTCTGGTATATGAATAACATGATGTTTTTCAATGGCAAAAATCAATGAATATTGTAAATGCACAAACAGTAATTTCTCCGCATTGCAAGGTGCAATTCTGAAATTTTTTGCTTTTTCCTGCTCCTCTTAGCATGATAAAGAAGATTCAAAGAGAGTGAGATGCCAGCTCCTTTCATTCAGTCAGTAGCTTCAATCATTTCTGGACGTTTTTCAATGGCAAAAATCAATGAATATTGTAAATGCACAAACAGTAATTTCTCCGCATTGCAAGGTGCAATTCTGAAATTTTTTGCTTTTTCCTGCTCCTCTTAGCATGGTAAAGAAGACTCAAAGAGAGTGAGATGCCAGCTCCTTTCATTCAGTCAGTAGCTTCAATCATTTCTGGACGTTTTTCAACGGCAAAAATCAATGAATATTGTAGATGCACAAACAGTAATTTCTCCGCATTGCAAGGTGCAATTCTGAAATTTTTTGCTTTTTCCTGCTCCTCTTAGCATGATAAAGAAGATTCAAAGAGACTGAGATGCCAGCTCCTTTCATTCAGTCAGTAGCTTCAATCATTTCTGGACGTTTTTCAATGGCAAAAATCAATGAATATTGTAAATGCACAAACAGTAATTTCTCCGCATTGCAAGGTGCAATTCTGAAATTTTTTGCTTTTTCCTGCTCCTCTTAGCATGATAAAGAAGATTCAAAGAGAGTGAGATGCCAGCTCCTTTCATTCAGTCAGTAGCTTCAATCATTTCTGGATGTTTTTCAATGGCAAAAATCAATGAATATTGTAAATGCACAAACAGTAATTTCTCCGCATTGCAAGGTGCAATTCTGAAATTTTTTGCTTTTTCCTGCTCCTCTTAGCATGATAAAGAAGATTCAAAGAGAGTGAGATGCCAGCTCCTTTCATTCAGTCAGTAGCTTCAAACATTTCTGGTATATGAAAAACATGTTTTTCAATGGCAAAAATCAATGAATATTGTAAATGCACAAACAGTAATATCTCCACATTGCACGGTGCAATTCTGAAATTTTTAGCTTTTTCCTGTTAATCCTAGCATGATAAAGAAGATTCAAAGAGAGTGAGATGCCAGCTCCTTTCATTCAGTCAGTAGCTTCAAACATTTCTGGTATATGAAAAACATGTTTTTCAATGGCAAAAATCAATGAATATTGTAAATGCACAAACAGTAATATCTCCACATTGCAAGGTGCAATTCTGAAATTTTTTGCTTTTTCCTGCTAATCCTAGCATGATAAAGAAGATTCAAAGAGAGTGAGATGCCAGCTCCTTTCATTCAGTCAGTAGCTTCAAACATTTCTGGTATATGAAAAACATGTTTTTCAATGGCAAAAATCAATGAATATTGTAAATGCACAAACAGTAATATCTCCACATTGCACGGTGCAATTATGAAATTTTTAGCTTTTTCCTGTTAATCCTAGCATGATAAAGAAGATTCAAAGAGAGTGAGATGCCAGCTCCTTTCATTCAGTCAGTAGCTTCAAACATTTCTGGTATATGAAAAACATGTTTTTCAATGGCAAAAATCAATGAATATTGTAAATGCACAAACAGTAATATCTCCACATTGCAAGGTGCAATTCTGAAATTTTTTGCTTTTTCCTGCTAATCCTAGCATGATAAAGAAGATTCAAAGAGAGTGAGATGCCAGCTCCTTTCATTCAGTCAGTAGCTTCAATCATTTCTGGACGTTTTTCAATGGCAAAAATCAATGAATATTGTAAATGCACAAACAGTAATTTCTCCGCATTGCAAGGTGCAATTCTGAAATTTTTTGCTTTTTCCTGCTCCTCTTAGCATGATAAAGAAGATTCAAAGAGAGTGAGATGCCAGCTCCTTTCATTCAGTCAGTAGCTTCAATCATTTCTGGATGTTTTTCAATGGCAAAAATCAATGAATATTGTAAATGCACAAACAGTAATTTCTCCGCATTGCAAGGTGCAATTCTGAAATTTTTTGCTTTTTCCTGCTCCTCTTAGCATGATAAAGAAGATTCAAAGAGAGTGAGATGCCAGCTCCTTTCATTCAGTCAGTAGCTTCAAACATTTCTGGTATATGAAAAACATGTTTTTCAATGGCAAAAATCAATGAATATTGTAAATGCACAAACAGTAATATCTCCACATTGCAAGGTGCAATTCTGAAATTTTTTGCTTTTTCCTGCTAATCCTAGCATGATAAAGAAGATTCAAAGAGAGTGAGATGCCAGCTCCTTTCATTCAGTCAGTAGCTTCAAACATTTCTGGTATATGAAAAACATGTTTTTCAATGGCAAAAATCAATGAATATTGTAAATGCACAAACAGTAATATCTCCACATTGCACGGTGCAATTCTGAAATTTTTAGCTTTTTCCTGTTAATCCTAGCATGATAAAGAAGATTCAAAGAGAGTGAGATGCCAGCTCCTTTCATTCAGTCAGTAGCTTCAAACATTTCTGGTATATGAAAAACATGTTTTTCAATGGCAAAAATCAATGAATATTGTAAATGCACAAACAGTAATATCTCCACATTGCAAGGTGCAATTCTGAAATTTTTTGCTTTTTCCTGCTAATCCTAGCATGATAAAGAAGATTCAAAGAGAGTGAGATGCCAGCTCCTTTCATTCAGTCAGTAGCTTCAAACATTTCTGGTATATGAATAACATGATGTTTTTCAATGGCAAAAATCAATGAATATTGTAAATGCACAAACAGTAATTTCTCCGCATTGCAAGGTGCAATTCTGAAATTTTTAGCTTTTTCCTGTTAATCCTAGCATGATAAAGAAGATTCAAAGAGAGTGAGATGCCAGCTCCTTTCATTCAGTCAGTAGCTTCAAACATTTCTGGTATATGAAAAACATGTTTTTCAATGGCAAAAATCAATGAATATTGTAAATGCACAAACAGTAATATCTCCACATTGCAAGGTGCAATTCTGAAATTTTTTGCTTTTTCCTGCTAATCCTAGCATGATAAAGAAGATTCAAAGAGAGTGAGATGCCAGCTCCTTTCATTCAGTCAGTAGCTTCAATCATTTCTGGACGTTTTTCAATGGCAAAAATCAATGAATATTGTAAATGCACAAACAGTAATTTCTCCGCATTGCAAGGTGCAATTCTGAAATTTTTTGCTTTTTCCTGCTCCTCTTAGCATGATAAAGAAGATTCAAAGAGCGTGAGATGCCAGCTCCTTTCATTCAGTCAGTAGCTTCAATCATTTCTGGATGTTTTTCAATGGCAAAAATCAATGAATATTGTAAATGCACAAACAGTAATTTCTCCGCATTGCAAGGTGCAATTCTGAAATTTTTTGCTTTTTCCTGCTCCTCTTAGCATGATAAAGAAGATTCAAAGAGAGTGAGATGCCAGCTCCTTTCATTCAGTCAGTAGCTTCAAACATTTCTGGTATATGAAAAACATGTTTTTCAATGGCAAAAATCAATGAATATTGTAAATGCACAAACAGTAATATCTCCACATTGCAAGGTGCAATTCTGAAATTTTTTGCTTTTTCCTGCTAATCCTAGCATGATAAAGAAGATTCAAAGAGAGTGAGATGCCAGCTCCTTTCATTCAGTCAGTAGCTTCAAACATTTCTGGACGTTTTTCAATGGCAAAAATCAATGAATATTGTAAATGCACAAACAGTAATTTCTCCGCATTGCAAGGTGCAATTCTGAAATGTTTTGCTTTTTCCTGCTCCTCTTAGCATGATAAAGAAGATTCAGAGAGTGAGATGCCAGCTCCTTTCATTCAGTCAGTAGCTTCAATCATTTCTGGACGTTTTTCAATGGCAAAAATCAATGAATATTGTAAATGCACAAACAGTAATTTCTCCGCATTGCAAGGTGCAATTCTGAAATTTTTTGCTTTTTCCTGCTCCTCTTAGCATGATAAAGAAGATTCAAAGAGAGTGAGATGCCAGCTCCTTTCATTCAGTCAGTAGCTTCAATCATTTCTGGATGTTTTTCAATGGCAAAAATCAATGAATATTGTAAATGCACAAACAGTAATTTCTCCGCATTGCAAGGTGCAATTCTGAAATTTTTTGCTTTTTCCTGCTCCTCTTAGCATGATAAAGAAGATTCAAAGAGAGTGAGATGCCAGCTCCTTTCATTCAGTCAGTAGCTTCAAACATTTCTGGTATATGAAAAACATGTTTTTCAATGGCAAAAATCAATGAATATTGTAAATGCACAAACAGTAATATCTCCACATTGCACGGTGCAATTCTGAAATTTTTAGCTTTTTCCTGTTAATCCTAGCATGATAAAGAAGATTCAAAGAGAGTGAGATGCCAGCTCCTTTCATTCAGTCAGTAGCTTCAAACATTTCTGGTATATGAAAAACATGTTTTTCAATGGCAAAAATCAATGAATATTGTAAATGCACAAACAGTAATATCTCCACATTGCAAGGTGCAATTCTGAAATTTTTTGCTTTTTCCTGCTAATCCTAGCATGATAAAGAAGATTCAAAGAGAGTGAGATGCCAGCTCCTTTCATTCAGTCAGTAGCTTCAAACATTTCTGGTATATGAAAAACATGTTTTTCAATGGCAAAAATCAATGAATATTGTAAATGCACAAACAGTAATATCTCCACATTGCACGGTGCAATTATGAAATTTTTAGCTTTTTCCTGTTAATCCTAGCATGATAAAGAAGATTCAAAGAGAGTGAGATGCCAGCTCCTTTCATTCAGTCAGTAGCTTCAAACATTTCTGGTATATGAAAAACATGTTTTTCAATGGCAAAAATCAATGAATATTGTAAATGCACAAACAGTAATATCTCCACATTGCAAGGTGCAATTCTGAAATTTTTTGCTTTTTCCTGCTAATCCTAGCATGATAAAGAAGATTCAAAGAGAGTGAGATGCCAGCTCCTTTCATTCAGTCAGTAGCTTCAAACATTTCTGGTATATGAAAAACATGTTTTTCAATGGCAAAAATCAATGAATATTGTAAATGCACAAACAGTAATATCTCCACATTGCAAGGTGCAATTCTGAAATTTTTTGCTTTTTCCTGCTAATCCTAGCATGATAAAGAAGATTCAAAGAGAGTGAGATGCCAGCTCCTTTCATTCAGTCAGTAGCTTCAAACATTTCTGGTATATGAAAAACATGTTTTTCAATGGCAAAAATCAATGAATATTGTAAATGCACAAACAGTAATATCTCCACATTGCACGGTGCAATTATGAAATTTTTAGCTTTTTCCTGTTAATCCTAGCATGATAAAGAAGATTCAAAGAGAGTGAGATGCCAGCTCCTTTCATTCAGTCAGTAGCTTCAAACATTTCTGGTATATGAAAAACATGTTTTTCAATGGCAAAAATCAATGAATATTGTAAATGCACAAACAGTAATAACTCCACATTGCAAGGTGCAATTCTGAAATTTTTTGCTTTTTCCTGCTAATCCTAGCATGATAAAGAAGATTCAAAGAGAGTGAGATGCCAGCTCCTTTCATTCAGTCAGTAGCTTCAAACATTTCTGGTATATGAAAAACATGTTTTTCAATGGCAAAAATCAATGAATATTGTAAATGCACAAACAGTAATATCTCAACATTGCACGGTGCAATTCTGAAATTTTTAGCTTTTTCCTGTTAATCCTAGCATGATAAAGAAGATTCAAAGAGAGTGAGATGCCAGCTCCTTTCATTCAGTCAGTAGCTTCAAACATTTCTGGTATATGAAAAACGTTTTTCAATGGCAAAAATCAATGAATATTGTAAATGCACAAACAGTAATATCTCCACATTGCAAGGTGCAATTCTGAAATTTTTTGCTTTTTCCTGTTAATCCTAGCATGATAAAGAAGATTCAAAGAGAGTGAGATGCCAGCTCCTTTCATTCAGTCAGTAGCTTCAAACATTTCTGGTATATGAAAAACATGTTTTTCAATGGCAAAAATCAATGAATATTGTAAATGCACAAACAGTAATATCTCCACATTGCAAGGTGCAATTCTGAAATTTTTTGCTTTTTCCTGCTAATCCTAGCATGATAAAGAAGATTCAAAGAGAGTGAGATGCCAGCTCCTTTCATTCAGTCAGTAGCTTCAAACATTTCTGGTATATGAAAAACATGTTTTTCAATGGCAAAAATCAATGAATATTGTAAATGCACAGTAATATCTCCACATTGCACGGTGCAATTCTGAAATTTTTTGCTTTTTCCTGTTAATCCTAGCATGATAAAGAAGATTCAGAGTGACATGCCAGCTCCTTTCATTCAGTCAGTAGCTTCAAACATTTCTGGTATATGAAAAACATGTTTTTCAATGGCAAAAATCAATGAATATTGTAAATGCACAAACAGTAATATCTCCACATTGCAAGGTGCAATTCTGAAATTTTTTGCTTTTTCCTGCTAATCCTAGCATGATAAAGAAGATTCAAAGAGAGTGAGATGCCAGCTCCTTTCATTCAGTCAGTAGCTTCAAACATTTCTGGTATATGAAAAACATGTTTTTCAATGGCAAAAATCAATGAATATTGTAAATGCACAAACAGTAATATCTCCACATTGCACGGTGCAATTCTGAAATTTTTAGCTTTTTCCTGTTAATCCTAGCATGATAAAGAAGATTCAAAGAGAGTGAGATGCCAGCTCCTTTCATTCAGTCAGTAGCTTCAAACATTTCTGGTATATGAAAAACATGTTTTTCAATGGCAAAAATCAATGAATATTGTAAATGCACAAACAGTAATATCTCCATATTGCAAGGTGCAATTCTGAAATTCTTTGCTTTTTCCTGTTAATCCTAGCATGATAAAGAAGATTCAAAGAGAGTGAGATGCCAGCTCCTTTCATTCAGTCAGTAGCTTCAAACATTTCTGGTATATGAAAAACATGTTTTTCAATGGCAAAAATCAATGAATATTGTAAATGCACAAACAGTAATATCTCCACATTGCAAGGTGCAATTCTGAAATTTTTTGCTTTTTCCTGCTAATCCTAGCATGATAAAGAAGATTCAAAGAGAGTGAGATGCCAGCTCCTTTCATTCAGTCAGTAGCTTCAAACATTTCTGGTATATGAAAAACATGTTTTTCAATGGCAAAAATCAATGAATATTGTAAATGCACAAACAGTAATATCTCCACATTGCACGGTGCAATTCTGAAATTTTTAGCTTTTTCCTGTTAATCCTAGCATGATAAAGATTCAAAGAGAGTGAGATGCCAGCTCCTTTCATTCAGTCAGTAGCTTCAAACATTTCTGGTATATGAAAAACATGTTTTTCAATGGCAAAAATCAATGAATATTGTAAATGCACAAACAGTAATATCTCCACATTGCAAGGTGCAATTCTGAAATTTTTTGCTTTTTCCTGCTAATCCTAGCATGATAAAGAAGATTCAAAGAGAGTGAGATGCCAGCTCCTTTCATTCAGTCAGTAGCTTCAAACATTTCTGGTATATGAAAAACATGTTTTTCAATGGCAAAAATCAATGAATATTGTAAATGCACAAACAGTAATATCTCCACATTGCACGGTGCAATTCTGAAATTTTTAGCTTTTTCCTGTTAATCCTAGCATGATAAAGAAGATTCAAAGAGAGTGAGATGCCAGCTCCTTTCATTCAGTCAGTAGCTTCAAACATTTCTGGTATATGAAAAACATGTTTTTCAATGGCAAAAATCAATGAATATTGTAAATGCACAAACAGTAATATCTCCACATTGCAAGGTGCAATTCTGAAATTTTTTGCTTTTTCCTGTTAATCCTAGCATGATAAAGAAGATTCAAAGAGAGTGAGATGCCAGCTCCTTTCATTCAGTCAGTAGCTTCAAACATTTCTGGTATATGAAAAACATGTTTTTCAATGGCAAAAATCAATGAATATTGTAAATGCACAAACAGTAATATCTCCACATTGCAAGGTGCAATTCTGAAATTTTTTGCTTTTTCCTGCTAATCCTAGCATGATAAAGAAGATTCAAAGAGAGTGAGATGCCAGCTCCTTTCATTCAGTCAGTAGCTTCAAACATTTCTGGTATATGAAAAACATGTTTTTCAATGGCAAAAATCAATGAATATTGTAAATGCACAAACAGTAATATCTCCACATTGCACGGTGCAATTCTGAAATTTTTAGCTTTTTCCTGTTAATCCTAGCATGATAAAGAAGATTCAAAGAGAGTGAGATGCCAGCTCCTTTCATTCAGTCAGTAGCTTCAAACATTTCTGGTATATGAAAAACATGTTTTTCAATGGCAAAAATCAATGAATATTGTAAATGCACAAACAGTAATATCTCCACATTGCAAGGTGCAATTCTGAAATTTTTTGCTTTTTCCTGCTAATCCTAGCATGATAAAGAAGATTCAAAGAGAGTGAGATGCCAGCTCCTTTCATTCAGTCAGTAGCTTCAAACATTTCTGGTATATGAAAAACATGTTTTTCAATGGCAAAAATCAATGAATATTGTAAATGCACAAACAGTAATATCTCCACATTGCACGGTGCAATTCTGAAATTTTTAGCTTTTTCCTGTTAATCCTAGCATGATAAAGAAGATTCAAAGAGAGTGAGATGCCAGCTCCTTTCATTCAGTCAGTAGCTTCAAACATTTCTGGTATATGAAAAACATGTTTTTCAATGGCAAAAATCAATGAATATTGTAAATGCACAAACAGTAATATCTCCACATTGCAAGGTGCAATTCTGAAATTTTTTGCTTTTTCCTGCTAATCCTAGCATGATAAAGAAGATTCAAAGACAGTGAGATGCCAGCTCCTTTCATTCAGTCAGTAGCTTCAAACATTTCTGGTATATGAAAAACATGTTTTTCAATGGCAAAAATCAATGAATATTGTAAATGCACAAACAGTAATATCTCCACATTGCACGGTGCAATTATGAAATTTTTAGCTTTTTCCTGTTAATCCTAGCATGATAAAGAAGATTCAAAGAGAGTGAGATGCCAGCTCCTTTCATTCAGTCAGTAGCTTCAAACATTTCTGGTATATGAAAAACATGTTTTTCAATGGCAAAAATCAATGAATATTTTAAATGCACAAACAGTAATATCTCCACATTGCAAGGTGCAATTCTGAAATTTTTTGCTTTTTCCTGCTAATCCTAGCATGATAAAGAAGATTCAAAGAGAGTGAGATGCCAGCTCCTTTCATTCAGTCAGTAGCTTCAAACATTTCTGGTATATGAAAAACATGTTTTTCAATGGCAAAAATCAATGAATATTGTAAATGCACAAACAGTAATATCTCAACATTGCACGGTGCAATTCTGAAATTTTTAGCTTTTTCCTGTTAATCCTAGCATGATAAAGAAGATTCAAAGAGAGTGAGATGCCAGCTCCTTTCATTCAGTCAGTAGCCTCAAACATTTCTGGTATATGAAAAACATGTTTTTCAATGGCAAAAATCAATGAATATTGTAAATGCACAAACAGTAATATCTCCACATTGCAAGGTGCAATTCTGAAATTTTTTGCTTTTTCCTGTTAATCCTAGCATGATAAAGAAGATTCAAAGAGAGTGAGATGCCAGCTCCTTTCATTCAGTCAGTAGCTTCAAACATTTCTGGTATATGAAAAACATGTTTTTCAATGGCAAAAATCAATGAATATTGTAAATGCACAAACAGTAATATCTCCACATTGCAAGGTGCAATTCTGAAATTTTTTGCTTTTTCCTGCTAATCCTAGCATGATAAAGAAGATTCAAAGAGAGTGAGATGCCAGCTCCTTTCATTCAGTCAGTAGCTTCAAACATTTCTGGTATATGAAAAACATGTTTTTCAATGGCAAAAATCAATGAATATTGTAAATGCACAAACAGTAATATCTCCACATTGCACGGTGCAATTCTGAAATTTTTAGCTTTTTCCTGTTAATCCTAGCATGATAAAGAAGATTCAAAGAGAGTGAGATGCCAGCTCCTTTCATTCAGTCAGTAGCTTCAAACATTTCTGGTATATGAAAAACATGTTTTTCAATGGCAAAAATCAATGAATATTGTAAATGCACAAACAGTAATATCTCCACATTGCAAGGTGCAATTCTGAAATTTTTTGCTTTTTCCTGCTAATCCTAGCATGATAAAGAAGATTCAAAGAGAGTGAGATGCCAGCTCCTTTCATTCAGTCAGTAGCTTCAAACATTTCTGGTATATGAAAAACATGTTTTTCAATGGCAAAAATCAATGAATATTGTAAATGCACAAACAGTAATATCTCCACATTGCACGGTGCAATTCTGAAATTTTTAGCTTTTTCCTGTTAATCCTAGCATGATAAAGAAGATTCAAAGAGAGTGAGATGCCAGCTCCTTTCATTCAGTCAGTAGCTTCAAACATTTCTGGTATATGAAAAACATGTTTTTCAATGGCAAAAATCAATGAATATTGTAAATGCACAAACAGTAATATCTCCACATTGCAAGGTGCAATTCTGAAATTTTTTGCTTTTTCCTGCTAATCCTAGCATGATAAAGAAGATTCAAAGACAGTGAGATGCCAGCTCCTTTCATTCAGTCAGTAGCTTCAAACATTTCTGGTATATGAAAAACATGTTTTTCAATGGCAAAAATCAATGAATATTGTAAATGCACAAACAGTAATATCTCCACATTGCACGGTGCAATTATGAAATTTTTAGCTTTTTCCTGTTAATCCTAGCATGATAAAGAAGATTCAAAGAGAGTGAGATGCCAGCTCCTTTCATTCAGTCAGTAGCTTCAAACATTTCTGGTATATGAAAAACATGTTTTTCAATGGCAAAAATCAATGAATATTGTAAATGCACAAACAGTAATATCTCCACATTGCAAGGTGCAATTCTGAAATTTTTTGCTTTTTCCTGCTAATCCTAGCATGATAAAGAAGATTCAAAGAGAGTGAGATGCCAGCTCCTTTCATTCAGTCAGTAGCTTCAAACATTTCTGGTATATGAAAAACATGTTTTTCAATGGCAAAAATCAATGAATATTGTAAATGCACAAACAGTAATATCTCAACATTGCACGGTGCAATTCTGAAATTTTTAGCTTTTTCCTGTTAATCCTAGCATGATAAAGAAGATTCAAAGAGAGTGAGATGCCAGCTCCTTTCATTCAGTCAGTAGCCTCAAACATTTCTGGTATATGAAAAACATGTTTTTCAATGGCAAAAATCAATGAATATTGTAAATGCACAAACAGTAATATCTCCACATTGCAAGGTGCAATTCTGAAATTTTTTGCTTTTTCCTGTTAATCCTAGCATGATAAAGAAGATTCAAAGAGAGTGAGATGCCAGCTCCTTTCATTCAGTCAGTAGCTTCAAACATTTCTGGTATATGAAAAACATGTTTTTCAATGGCAAAAATCAATGAATATTGTAAATGCACAAACAGTAATATCTCCACATTGCAAGGTGCAATTCTGAAATTTTTTGCTTTTTCCTGCTAATCCTAGCATGATAAAGAAGATTCAAAGAGAGTGAGATGCCAGCTCCTTTCATTCAGTCAGTAGCTTCAAACATTTCTGGTATATGAAAAACGTTTTTCAATGGCAAAAATCAATGAATATTGTAAATGCACAAACAGTAATATCTCCACATTGCAAGGTGCAATTCTGAAATTTTTTGCTTTTTCCTGTTAATCCTAGCATGATAAAGAAGATTCAAAGAGAGTGAGATGCCAGCTCCTTTCATTCAGTCAGTAGCTTCAAACATTTCTGGTATATGAAAAACATGTTTTTCAATGGCAAAAATCAATGAATATTGTAAATGCACAGTAATATCTCCACATTGCACGGTGCAATTCTGAAATTTTTAGCTTTTTCCTGTTAATCCTAGCATGATAAAGAAGATTCAGAGTGACATGCCAGCTCCTTTCATTCAGTCAGTAGCTTCAAACATTTCTGGTATATGAAAAACATGTTTTTCAATGGCAAAAATCAATGAATATTGTAAATGCACAAACAGTAATATCTCCACATTGCAAGGTGCAATTCTGAAATTTTTTGCTTTTTCTGCTAATCCTAGCATGATAAAGAAGATTCAAAGAGAGTGAGATGCCAGCTCCTTTCATTCAGTCAGTAGCTTCAAACATTTCTGGTATATGAAAAACATGTTTTTCAATGGCAAAAATCAATGAATATTGTAAATGCACAAACAGTAATATCTCCACATTGCACGGTGCAATTCTGAAATTTTTAGCTTTTTCCTGTTAATCCTAGCATGATAAAGATTCAAAGAGAGTGAGATGCCAGCTCCTTTCATTCAGTCAGTAGCTTCAAACATTTCTGGTATATGAAAAACATGTTTTTCAATGGCAAAAATCAATGAATATTGTAAATGCACAACAGTAATATCTCCACATTGCAAGGTGCAATTCTGAAATTTTTGCTTTTTCCTGCTAATCCTAGCATGATAAAGAAGATTCAAAGAGAGTGAGATGCCAGCTCCTTTCATTCAGTCAGTAGCTTCAAACATTTCTGGTATATGAAAAACATGTTTTTCAATGGCAAAAATCAATGAATATTGTAAATGCACAAACAGTAATATCTCCACATTGCACGGTGCAATTCTGAAATTTTATCTTTTTCCTGTTAATCCTAGCATGATAAAGAAGATTCAAAGAGAGTGAGATGCCAGCTCCTTCATTCAGTCAGTATCTTCAAACAGTTCTGGTATATGAAAAACTGTTTTTCAATGGCAAAAATCAATGATATTGTAAATGCACAAACAGTATATACTCCACATGCAAGGTGCAATTCTGAAATTTTTTGCTTTTTCCTGTTAATCCTAGCATGATAAAGAAGATTCAAAGAGAGTGAGATGCCAGCTCTTTCATTCAGTCAGTAGCTTCAAACATTCTGGTATATGAAAAACATGTTTTTCAATGGCAAAAATCAATGAATATTGTAAATGCACAAACAGTAATATCTCCACATTGCAAGGTGCAATTCTGAAATTTTTTGCTTTTTCCTGCTAATCCTAGCATGATAAAGAAGATTCAAAGAGAGTGAGATGCCAGCTCCTTTCATTCAGTCAGTAGCTTCAAACATTTCTGGTATATGAAAAACATGTTTTTCATGGCAAAAATCAATGAATATTGTAAATGCACAAACAGTAATATCTCCACATTGCACGTGCAATTCTGAAATTTTTAGCTTTTTCCTGTTAATCCTAGCATGATAAAGAAGATTCAAAGAGAGTGAGATGCCAGCTCCTTTCATTCAGTCAGTAGCTTCAAACATTTCTGGTATATGAAAAACATGTTTTTCAATGGCAAAAATCAATGAATATTGTAAATGCACAAACAGTAATATCTCCACATTGCAAGGTGCAATTCTGAAATTTTTGCTTTTTCCTGCTAATCCTAGCATGATAAAGAAGATTCAAAGACAGTGAGATGCCAGCTCCTTTCATTCAGTCAGTAGCTTCAAACATTTCTGGTATATGAAAAACATGTTTTTCAATGGCAAAAATCAATGAATATTGTAAATGCACAAACAGTAATATCTCCACATTGCACGGTGCAATTATGAAATTTTTAGCTTTTTCCTGTTAATCCTAGCATGATAAAGAAGATTCAAAGAGAGTGAGATGCCAGCTCCTTTCATTCAGTCAGTAGCTTCAAACATTTCTGGTATATGAAAAACATGTTTTTCAATGGCAAAAATCAATGAATATTGTAAATGCACAAACAGTAATATCTCCACATTGCAAGGTGCAATTCTGAAATTTTTTGCTTTTTCCTGCTAATCCTAGCATGATAAAGAAGATTCAAAGAGAGTGAGATGCCAGCTCCTTTCATTCAGTCAGTAGCTTCAAACATTTCTGGTATATGAAAAACATGTTTTTCAATGGCAAAAATCAATGAATATTGTAAATGCACAAACAGTAATATCTCACATTGCACGGTGCAATTCTGAAATTTTTAGCTTTTTCCTGTTAATCCTAGCATGATAAAGAAGATTCAAAGAGAGTGAGATGCCAGCTCCTTTCATTCAGTCAGTAGCCTCAAACATTTCTGGTATATGAAAAACATGTTTTTCAATGGCAAAAATCAATGAATATGTAAATGCACAAACAGTAATATCTCCACATTGCAAGGTGCAATTCTGAAATTTTTTGCTTTTTCCTGCTAATCCTAGCATGATAAAGAAGATTCAAAGAGAGTGAGATGCCAGCTCCTTTCATTCAGTCAGTAGCTTCAAACATTTCTGGTATATGAAAAACATGTTTTCAATGGCAAAAATCAATGAATATTGTAAATGCACAAACAGTAATATCTCAACATTGCACGGTGCAATTCTGAAATTTTTAGCTTTTCCTGTTAATCCTAGCATGATAAAGAAGATTCAAAGAGAGTGAGATGCCAGCTCCTTTCATTCAGTCAGTAGCCTCAAACATTTCTGGTATATGAAAAACATGTTTTTCAATGGCAAAAAATCAATGAATATTGTAAATGCACAAACAGTAATATCTCCACATTGCAAGGTGCAATTCTGAAATTTTTTGCTTTTTCCTGTAATCCTAGCATGATAAAGAAGATTCAAAGAGAGTGAGATGCCAGCTCCTTTCATTCAGTCAGTAGCTTCAAACATTCTGGTATATGAAAACATGTTTTTCAATGGCAAAAATCAATGAATATTGTAAATGCACAAACAGTAATATCTCCACATTGGCACGGTGCAATATGAAATTTTTAGCTTTTTCCTGTTAATCCTAGCATGATAAAGAAGATTCAAAGAGAGTGAGATGCCAGCTCCTTTCATTCAGTCAGTAGCTTCAAACATTTCTGGTATATGAAAAACATGTTTTTCAATGGCAAAAATCAATGAATATTGTAAATGCACAAACAGTAATAACTCCACATTGCAAGGTGCAATTCTGAAATTTTTTGCTTTTTCCTGCTAATCCCTAGCATGATAAAGAAGATTCAAAGAGAGTGAGATGCCAGCTCCTTTCATTCAGTCAGTAGCTTCAAACATTTCTGGTATATGAAAAACATGTTTTTCAATGGCAAAAATCAATGAATATTGTAAATGCACAAACAGTAATATCTCCACATTGCACGGTGCAATTCTGAAATTTTTAGCTTTTTCCTGTTAATCCTAGCATGATAAAGAAGATTCAAAGAGAGTGAGATGCCAGCTCCTTTCATTCAGTCAGTAGCTTCAAACATTTCTGGTATATGAAAAACATGTTTTTCAATGGCAAAAATCAATGAATATTGTAAATGCACAAAACAGTAATATCTCCACATTGCACGGTGCAATTATGAAATTTTTAGCTTTTTCCTGTTAATCCTAGCATGATAAAGAAGATTCAAAGAGAGTGAGATGCCAGCTCCTTTCATTCAGTCAGTAGCTTCAAACATTTCTGGTATTATG